>NC_061508.1:364352119-364372420 GCF_022539505.1 Lolium rigidum | reverse complement strand
CCAAGGCGGTAGGGGATCAAAAGAAAAAGGAAATAGACAAAAATCAGAGAGTGAAAAAAATCCCTAGAAAATAAACTTTTATACCACATAGAGGATGACATGCAGGTCCCATGAGCCAGCAGGTTCCTCAACGTTTCAAACGTGGCATGAGATCGAAAGAAAAAAACGCAAGTGACCAAATATCGGGAGCCAAAAATAATCCAAGAAAAGAAAGTTTTATAGTACATAGAGGATGACATGCGGGTCCCATTTAGCAGCAGCGGTATCACCGTTTGAGAGGCGGCAGGGGATCGAAAGAAAAAGGCAAGTGAAAAAATATGAGGAGCCAAAAATAATTCAAGAAAAGAAAGTTTTATAGTATATAGAGGATGACATGCGGGTCCCATTTAGCAGCAGCGGTATCACCGTTTGAGAGGCGGCAGGGGATCGAAAGAAAAAGGTAAGTGACCAAATATGAGGTGCCAAAAATAATTCAAGAAAAGAAAGTTTTATAGTACACTATTACAAATACCCGTGCGTTGCTACGGGTTCTCTAATTTCATTTCTCAATGCACATATATAATTCATAACTCATTATAAAATTCAAAAAAAGTAGGGATATTATAATGTACTACAACATGGTAATACTGAGCGCTATAACAAGATATCATTGTTCTGCATCTGTGTGGTTCCAAGTTATAGGTCTTCTTGTTACTCTTCCGCAGTAAGTCCCACACCTGTGTTCTGGGTCGTCATAACTGTCAACTCAACAACATCTCCTTTTGGATGTATTATTTCCTCACAAAACGTGGGTGATGCAAACACGGGTATAATTGAAGGAATACTTCTCTCCTGATTAGTCCAAACAACACTTTACTATTCATAAATATCCGGAGGTAACCCTGGATTGTAGCCTTATGTGTAAAACATACAAAAGGAGCTTAGCAAATCTTCAATAATGGTTGGGGTAAAAGACTTCATCGGCGGGCTGGTGGTGCAGATGCTTTTTTTAGGCAGCGAATCTTTAACCGCTCCAAAAGAGGATGACCATAGAAACCAAGAACAAGGGCGCGAACAGCGGATAATATCGATGTCAACTCTAAAATTTTCTACAAAAGCTGAGGCAAGGGAGGGCATGTGGATCGTTCTATGAAGCCCTAAACATCCATAGATTGCACGCTTAGTTTACCACTGATACACAGTACCTCTGACTGTAACCCTAAAACAATTTCTTGTACTGTCATATTAAGACCTAATTGCCCGGGCCTTAGCAAGACAGACTCTTGTAGTTCTGCAATTCGAGGCCCACAAACATCAACATCTTTTAGGAAGCAACACCCAACCCGATCACCTTTTGGTGGCTCTTGAAATAAAGATGTGTCATCTTGTAGTTGATACTTTAGGGTGGGGTGAGGATATCCTTGTATTTTTACTGTTATAGCAACATGTCTGAGCATGATTTTGTACCATGCTTGAGAGCATCGTTGAATCCTGTGAGAACCCGCTAATAACTCTAGTGACGATAAATTTAGGGAACATGGTCGTAGACAATATAAACAACACAAAAACACAAGATGGATAGAGCAGTAGTGCATAGCGGCAGTCCTCAGTACATGAATGGAAACTGAACGTCACGTGCGAGTGAGGGTGAGGCACGGATGCAGAGTATTTCCATTGTGAGCTGACAACTTTTGAAAAATGTAAGAACTGATAGATACACATTCTAATGTGTGTAATGAATAAGCATAATCTAGAATAATAATTTATCCCTCCGATCCAATAGTGTCAGAGATTTTGTATTGATGTAGTATAAAGCTCTACTAATTAAATATCCAACACTTATTTTGGATCGGAGGGAGTATATCATTTTGCCAAACACTCTTGGGACATCAACTTAATTATTGGAAGTGCATTTTTAGACCATTCGCACAACAATGAACTTACCTGAACAGTTAATATAAATCCAAAAGGAACATTGCAAATAAGTTAATACATAATAAGCATGTTTGGATAATCTGGAATTTATATTATTAAATGTCATACCAAAAAAATTAGTGGCAAACAACTCCCTGGGACAACTCAACTCACTATGTAGAAGCCCTGGGAAGCATACCAGGGGCCAAGCATTTAATCTTAAATGATCAAGGATCATAGTTGATACATGGACAACTAACTTTAGTGGCATGCCCAATTTATCGCCTTAACATGTTGAGAAATAGCATTAGCTTACATCTCACAATCCAGATTTATATTATTATATAGGTACTGGATATAAAACTATATAGACAATTTTCAGCAATGCATACAACAGTTTGGTCCTTTTGCAAGTTAAGCCCGCTCTTCCTAATGTGCTCCCAGGAATACAATTTGTAGAAGTCGTAACCATGAGAATGAAACGGTGCGCCAATGATGGTTCCATGACATGATCACCCTAGTCTTGTCATACCCTCGAATCGATCTTCCAAATGCACCTATGTGCTTGTAAAAGGAGTACGTTCGGTCTGGAGGATTGTCAACGATCCTGGCCCTGCAATTAATTGTAAACAACCATGAGACGAAAATAATCCAACAATATCACAACTTATGAACCATAGAACTCATTTTCATTTTATATAATCACCTTTAAATCTCTATGGTAGATTTCTCTGCTACGGCAAAACTCAACAACGTCAATAAGATGCTGGAAATATTTATGTGCATCGGCTTTACAAAGTCTCCCATGAGGCCATGACGAATCTAAAATTGGTAGGTTTTTACAACACTGTTGGGTTCCAGTTTCACATCAACATATATTTCAACTTGAAGCTCAATAAGCAGATCAACTAAAGATACATGTGCCAATTCAAATTTAAGTAATAGCATTAAGCATCATCCAGATAGTTCAGACCAAGAGCAACATATATTGACATCTCAAAAACGTGCAAAATGTGAATAGCCTAGAAAAAATATATGTTGTCTTGCTAGTGTTACATGGTTCAAGGTATTTAGCCCCATTCAGAATCAACAGAATGAAGTTTGAAAATTATGTTTGTACGTCCTAGAAGGAATACATTAGACATCCAAGCTACAAACAGATGAATTAATTCTAACTGTAAATTTTGAAGTCAAGACTGACCATGACAGACAACGGTAAGAATGGGGTTTTACAATTTTGTCAAATAGTTCCCCACCAATGATGAACTACAAGATTACAAATATCTTCTTTACTGCTTGAAAAAACATGCACATAATAGAATGACCAGGTAATGATCCTACCGGTACTAAAGAAGAAACTGAAAAGAAATATTAATTCAGAACAGCTGCATTACAATAGGAGAGAGCGAACAAACCTAGAGTTCAGCTCCAGTACCGTGGCATGTCGCCCTAGACGGTGAACAGCTCCCTCGCCAATAACATGTAGAGTACTCCATCCACGTCCTGGAGCCTGTGCCAATAGTAGGCGTGTGCTCACCGCCGCACTCGGGTTCATACCCACAGAGCTAACAAAGAAGGACAAGTACTTGCTGCTCGCCGGGAATGAGCGGATACTGCCAACCTAAAGAAACAATTAAACTAAACCCACACATCTCTTCTATCCACTATGATCTAGGGCTTTGTTCTTCCACAGGTATTAGCAATGTCAAGAAAGTATCGGACATGTAAATGATAAATTTACATAATGTTTTCATACGTATTGACGAAGCAGTCCTATCCTTCAAAGTTCAGTTTCAGTTATCTCCTACAGAGGATTTCTACCCTAAAAACCCTGGTGATTATTTTGCAGCTAGCTGCAGTTTCATCACATGCTGTAAAAGTTTCAACATGGAAGCGGCTTGGTGTCTTTTTTCTGAATCGAAAGCGTTGCATCCTCTTCCTATAAGGTGTATACGATAGCTCCTAGAATGAGTTCATATTATTTACATTTCAAGTGGATATTAGATCTCCTATCAATGCTCAATCATATATTCATATTATAACGCCAGCTGAAAACTTCTGCAAATTCATTCAGGGATAACATCAATATTTTTAGCAACTTCCACCAAACTAAAATAAATAGCAATAGGTGGACAATGCACAATGCAGAAGTGTAGTATCAAAATGCATGCATATGACCTCCACCTTCTAATTGCGCCCTCCAACACTCGGTGTTGTTGTCCCTCTTGAATTTTATTTATATTGCTTAGTAATTATCATAGGCCAGCTTCTCGGGAAAAATTTATAGCTAATGAAGCTCGTCAAAATGAGAACCTCCAAATCTGAAACCTTGATATTTTTTCACCAAGATGTCTGCCATTGAGCTTGTTCAGTAAGTAAATCAGGTTAATAATTGACATTTTGCTCGAAAAAAAATCATGATTCGAAATTACATAATCCATGAATTCTCAATTGTTACCTCCTGAACAATGGATACCTCACTCCTGACCAATAATCCCCTACCGACAAACCAACCAAGAGTAAGCCTGGAAAAATAACACATAACATGGATAATACTTCCGGATTTCTAGCGATATAAAATTTAGAATCTGAACATTATTGCAGACCATGTCATCCTCTAACTTTCGGACTGCACTCCCATATATGACTCATGCTAGCGAGTTACATTGTAATTTAGCTAATAAAATAATAAAGAAAAACATAGAACCTGAAAGATGATTAAAAAAATTGGACAAGCCGACGACACAAAACTGGTGCATCGAGAGCTATCGGCCACACATATCATGGTAATGATATTCTTCAAGACTTGATAAGGCCACATATAGCATGGTTTATTACAACCTGCTAGTTCAAGACTACAAGGGGAAAAAATGATGTCGACTCGATTGTTTAACCCATGTGCAAGCAAAAACACCATATATGAAATCAACGTGTAGTTGGTACTAAGTTGTACTATGCACTCAAGTTTCGAAACTATCACTAAAGTTAACACCAGCAGGTATGCAAACTTGCTGCAGATCCTAGTTAATTAACACATCATCAGAATGGTATTTAAGAAGCTAACGGTAACATCTGCATGCTCAATTCAAGTTTATCAAGCTAACATCCCAGATTGTCTACCGAAGAAAAAACAACCTGGATTGTATTCATACTTCTCTGGAGCATAAATGACAAGGAAAGATTCTAGTATTTTCAGAAGCTAAAACAGAGAAGTTATAAGAGCATTGTAAATATACCCGAGAAGTATGAGCTGAATGTTAACTTCAAAAGAAGAACAAATGGTTGGTAGTACATAATCGCATAGCTCACCTACTAAGCAAGCTAAATTTCTCCTTTGTCTCAAGTACTGCAACTACTAAATGCATATACTTGCAGTTCATATTCCTCAATGAATTATCCCTTTTGTGTTTTTACAACAGATCATGGAAACTAATAGGAAAAGATATAAATCTCAAGAACTTTCAGACGCTCTAAAGATTGAAATTATGGTAATCATATTCTTCTAGACTTGAAAAGACATGACCTGAACAGTGTGGTGGTTGCCACTGCTACAATGTGTTGCCATAGGACTGTAGGAGTGAAGCTCTTGATATTTAGAAGTGTCAATCTGGTAAAAAAAATGAATAAACATGAGTTGAGAAGGAAAGGAGGTGCGCATGCATTCCAATGAAAACTACTTTGATAGGATCATGGAACAAACAATATCTTCAAATATATCAAGTGTGGAGTCGATATGATTATATAAAACGGCATCACATATCTTCTTGTTTGCAAGCTTACACAGTAAGTATGTCCCTTCTCCCCTTGGTTTATGCCGCTTTCCCATTTATTTCGCCTACATCCAGTTTACATGCTGTCAGTGTTCCATCCTGGATGGAAACCACCATGAATTGAGACAAACAGAAAGAATATGCGCGATTTAATTAATCCAATAACTCCAGCAATTGTTGCCAACCACCGCTGCGTCTGTGTCAGCAACATGAGCAATGCTACAAATCTAAGAAACGAGCACTCGCTTTCCTCACATAGCACAAAGCAAAAAAGAAAAAATCTGACAGAATGAACAAGATGATTAGACGAGCACAGCTGCAACACTTCAGTTCAATCAACCGTAAACCCGCATTCAATCAATCTCTGCCACAAGTCACAACGAAACAAAAATCTCTATATACCACCGCTCCCTGTTCTAATTCAATCAAAAAATACTGACTGAAAATAAAGATCATCCACTAATTGCACACTACAATATATAGTAGGAGAGGACTGAAGATAGATTACCTTGACAGCGATGGCAGGGTCGGAAGAGCAGTGATATTCTGCATCAGGGATGGTCGGTGAGCATCACCACATTCGCCTAGATCTTCTATGACACGCACTTGGTCCCAGTCAGCGGCAAATCGAGCCACACAACCACCGCACAGAGAGATGCGATGGAGAGTAGCAAAGCCACCGCCGACGATGCCATCTCCGCTAATGTAATCTGCTTCATCTCGGCCTCCATCGATCATCAGCTCTCCAAACACCACATCCATCGCGTCGAGATCAGCAACCTCAGCCCCTTCTCCCCTCCGCCATCTCCCTCGCTAGCCGCCCCCTCCTGCTTGGGGTATCCCCCGCCGCCACAATCGGCGGTGATGCCCCGAAGGGACTTTGCCTCCATCTCAAGCTGATGGCTACCAGCCGCCGCGGCGCGATCCTTCTTTGTGGCGAAGGCGGCGTAGCGCGTGCGGAGCATGCCCATAGTGACCTAGAAGGTGGAGGGATATGAGGGCTCGCCGTGCTCGGACGCGATGGCGTGGGCGTCGTGCTGGCGGCGCGGGAGGAGGCACGGCGGACGCATGGCCAGAGACGACCAACCTGCTTGTCGATTTGGTGGCTCCGATCGCTCCCCGGAGTCCTTGATCCTTGCGGCATCGCATCCTCTTCAGCCGTCTCCTCTCTGAGTATAGCCTCTCCACCTGCCCGTGTAGCGGGCGGTACGTCGGCGGGGGCAGCGCCCGAGCATAGGCTGGCTCCTCACGCCAACAGTTGTACGAACCGGACAGAATCCTTCGGCAGAGGACGGAGGAAAAGGGGACCGGCGACCAGGAGGAGCTACGTCTCGGCTGGCTGGCATGGAGGAGATGGGACCCAGATCAGCTGCGGCCGGTTGGTGGCGGCGGTAGCGGCGGAGCAGGGATGGTCGGCGGCGGCGGCAGATGGGTGGCGACATGGCAGAACCTAACCCTAGGAAGCAGCGGTGCTGGTTCCGTGGTTTGTGAGGTGCAAGAAAAGGGAGGCGATGGTTTGTTGGGCTTTGGCCCATTCGGCCGCGACAGCGCGCGAGTGCGACGAAATGCAACGACGAAGGGGTTTGACGTACCAAAGGGCAACAACGCAGCCCTGGGAAGCATACCAGGGGCCAAGCATTTAATCTTAAATGATCAAGGATCATAGTTGATACATGGACAACTAACTTTATTGGCATGCCCAATTTATCGCCTTAACATGTTGAGAAATAGCATTAGCTTACATCTCACAATCCAGATTTATATTATTATATAGGTACTGGATATAAAACTATATAGACAATTTTCAGCAATGCATACAACAGGTTTGGTCCTTTTGCAAGTTAAGCCCGCTCTTCCTAATGTGCTCCCAGGAATACAATTTGTAGAAGTCGTAACCATGAGAATGAAACGGTGCGCCAATGATGGTTCCATGACATGATCACCCTAGTCTTGTCATACCCTCGAATCGATCTTCCAAATGCACCTATGTGCTTGTAAAAGGAGTACGTTCGGTCTGGAGGATTGTCAACGATCCTTGGCCCTGCAATTAATTGTAAACAACCATGAGACGAAAATAATCCAACAATATCACAACTTATGAACCATAGAACTCATTTTCATTTTATATAATCACCTTTAAATCTCTATGGTAGATTTCTCTGCTACGGCAAAACTCAACAACGTCAATAAGATGCTGGAAATATTTATGTGCATCGGCTTTACAAAGTCTCCCATGAGGCCATGACGAATCTAAAATTGGTAGGTTTTTACAACACTGTTGGGTTCCAGTTTCACATCAACATATATTTCAACTTGAAGCTCAGTAAGCAGATCAACTAAAGATACATGTGCCAATTCAAATTTAAGTAATAGCATTAAGCATCATCCAGATAGTTCAGACCAAGAGCAACATATATTGACATCTCAAAAACGTGCAAAATGTGAATAGCCTAGAAAAAATATATGTTGTCTTGCTAGTGTTACATGGTTCAAGGTATTTAGCCCCATTCAGAATCAACAGAATGAAGTTTGAAAATTATGTTTGTACGTCCTAGAAGGAATACATTAGACATCCAAGCTACAAACAGATGAATTAATTCTAACTGTAAATTTTGAAGTCAAGACTGACCATGACAGACAACGGTAAGAATGGGGTTTTACAATTTTGTCAAATAGTTCCCCACCAATGATGAACTACAAGATTACAAATATCTTCTTTCTGCTTGAAAAAACATGCACATAATAGAATGACCAGGTAATGATCCTACCGGTACTAAAGAAGAAACTGAAAAGAAATATTAATTCAGAACAGCTGCATTACAATAGGAGAGAGCGAACAAACCTAGAGTTCAGCTCCAGTACCGTGGCATGTCGCCCTAGACGGTGAACAGCTCCCTCGCCAATAACATGTAGAGTACTCCATCCACGTCCTGGAGCCTGTGCCAATAGTAGGCGTGTGCTCACCGCCGCACTCGGGTTCATACCCACAGAGCTAACAAAGAAGGACAAGTACTTGCTGCTCGCCGGGAATGAGCGGATACTGCCAACCTAAAGAAACAATTAAACTAAACCCACACATCTCTTCTATCCACTATGATCTAGGGCTTTGTTCTTCCACAGGTATTAGCAATGTCAAGAAAGTATCAGACATGTAAATGATAAATTTACATAATGTTTTCATACGTATTGACAGAAGCAGTCCTATCCTTCAAAGTTCAGTTTCAGTTATCTCCTACAGAGGATTTCTACCCTAAAAACCCTGGTGATTATTTTGCAGCTAGCTGCAGTTTCATCACATGCTGTAAAAGTTTCAACATGGAAGCGGCTTGGTGTCTTTTTCTGAATCGAAAGCGTTGCATCCTCTTCCTATAAGGTGTATACGATAGCTCCTAGAATGAGTTCATATTATTTACATTTCAAGTGGATATTAGAACTCCTATCAATGCTCAATCATATATTCATATTATAACGCCAGCTGAAAACTTCTGCAAATTCATTCAGGGATAACATCAATATTTTTAGCAACTTCCACCAAACTAAAATAAATAGCAATAGGTGGACAATGCACAATGCAAAAGTGTAGTATCAAAATGCATGCATATGACCTCCACCTTCTAATTGCGCCCTCCAACACTCGGTGTTGTTGTCCCTCTTGAATTTTATTTATATTGCTTAGTAATTATCATAGGCCAGCTTCTCGGGAAAAATTTATAGCTAATGAAGCTCGTCAAAATGAGAACCTCCAAATCTGAAACCTTGATATTTTTTCACCAAGATGTACTGCCATTGAGCTTGTTCGAGTAAGTAAATCAGGTTAATAATTGACATTTTGCTCGAAAAAAAATCATGATTCGAAATTACATAATCCATGAATTCTCAATTGTTACCTCTCGAACAATGGATACCTCACTCCTGACCAATAATCCCCTACCGACAAACCAACCAAGAGTAAGCCTGGAAAAATAACACATAACATGGATAATACTTCCGGATTTCTAGCGATATAAAATTTAGAATCTGAACATTATTGCAGACCATGTCATCCTCTAACTTTCGGACTGCACTCCCATATATGACTCATGCTAGCAGTTACATTGTAATTTAGCTAATAAAATAATAAAGAAAAAACATAGAACCTGAAAGATGATTAAAAAAATTGGACAAACTGACGACACAAAACTGGTGCATCGAGAGCTATCGGCCACACATATCATGGTAATGATATTCTTCAAGACTTGATAAGGCCACATATAGCATGGTTTATTACAACCTGCTAGTTCAAGACTACAAGGGGAAAAAATGATGTCGACTCTGATTGTTTAACCCATGTGCAGCAAAAACACCATATATGAAATCAACGTGTAGTTGGTACTAAGTTGTACTATGCACTCAAGTTTCAGAAACTATCACTAAAGTTAACACCAGAGGTATGCAAACTTGCTGCAGATCCTAGTTAATTAACACATCATCAGAATGGTATTTAAGAAGCTAACGGTAACATCTGCATGCTCAATTCAAGTTTATCAAGCTAACATCCCAGATTGTCTACCGAAGAAAAAACAACCTGGATTGTATTCATACTTCTCTGGAGCATAAATGACAAGGAAAGATTCTAGTATTTTCAGAAGCTAAAACAGAGAAGTTATAAGAGCATTGTAAATATACCCAGAGAAGTATGAGCTGAATGTTAACTTCAAAAGAAGAACAAATGGTTGGTAGTACATAACTGCATAGCTCACCTACTAAGCAAGCTAAATTTCTCCTTTGTCTCAAGTACTGCAACTACTAAATGCATATACTTGCAGTTCATATTCCTCAATGAATTATCCCTTTTGTGTTTTTACAACAGATCATGGAAACTAATAGGAAAAGATATAAATCTCAAGAACTTTCAGACGCTCTAAAGATTGAAATTATGGTAATCATATTCTTCTAGACTTGAAAAGACATGACCTGAACAGTGTGGTGGTTGCCACTGCTACAATGTGTTGCCATAGGACTGTAGGAGTGAAGCTCTTGATATTTAGAAGTGTCAATCTGGTAAAAAAAATGAATAAACATGAGTTGAGAAGGAAAGGAGGTGCGCATGCATTCCAATGAAAACTACTTTGATAGGATCATGGAACAAACAATATCTTCAAATATATCAAGTGTGGAGTCGATATGATTATATAAAACGGCATCACATATCTTCTTGTTTGCAAGCTTACACAGTAAGTATGTCCCTTCTCCCCTTGGTTTATGCCGCTTTCCCATTTATTTCGCCTACATCCAGTTTATATGCTGTCAGTGTTCCATCCTGGATGGAAACCACCATGAATTGAGACAAACAGAAAGAATATGCGCGATTTAATTAATCCAATAACTCCAGCAATTGTTGCCAACCACCGCTGCGTCTGTGTCAGCAACATGAGCAATGCTACAAATCTAAGAAACGAGCACTCTGCTTTCCTCACATAGCACAAAGCAAAAAAGAAAAAATCTGACAGAATGAACAAGATGATTAGACGAGCACAGCTGCAACACTTCAGTTCAATCAACCGTAAACCCGCATTCAATCAATCTCTGCCACAAGTCACAACGAAACAAAAATCTCTATATACCACCGCTCCCTGTTCTAATTCAATCAAAAAATACTGACTGAAAATAAAGATCATCCACTAATTGCACACTACAATATATAGTAGGAGAGGACTGAAGATAGATTACCTTGACAGCGATGGCAGGGTCGGAAGAGCAGTGATATTCTGCATCAGGGATGGTCGGTGAGCATCACCACATTCGCCTAGATCTTCTATGACACGCACTTGGTCCCAGTCAGCGGCAAATCGAGCCACACAACCACCGCACAGAGAGATGCGATGGAGAGTAGCAAAGCCACCGCCGACGATGCCATCTCCGCTAATGTAATCTGCTTCATCTCGGCCTCCATCGATCATCAGCTCTCCAAACACCACATCCATCGCGTCGAGATCAGCAACCTCAGCCCCTTCTCCCTCCGCCATCTCCCTCGCTAGCCGCCCCCTCCTGCTTGGGGTATCCCCCGCCGCCACAATCGGCGGTGATGCCCCGAAGGGACTTTGCCTCCATCTCAAGCTGATGGCTACCAGCCGCCGCGGCGCGATCCTTCTTTGTGGCGAAGGCGGCGTAGCGCGTGCGGAGCATGCCCATAGTGACCTAGAAGGTGGAGGGATATGAGGGCTCGCCGTGCTCGGACGCGATGGCGTGGGCGTCGTGCTGGCGGCGCGGGAGGAGGCACGGCGGACGCATGGCCGGAGACGACCAACCCGCTTGTCGATTTGGTGGCTCCGATCGCTCCCCGGAGTCCTTGATCCTTGCGGCATCGCATCCTCTTCAGCCGTCTCCTCTCTGAGTATAGCCTCTCCACCTGCCCGTGTAGCGGGCGGTACGTCGGCGGGGGCAGCGCCCGAGCATAGGCTGGCTCCTCACGCCAACAGTTGTACGAACCGGACAGAATCCTTCGGCAGAGGACGGAGGAAAAGGGGACCGGCGACCAGGAGGAGCTACGTCTCGGCCGGGCCGGCATGGAGGAGATGGGACCCGGATCAGGCCGCGGCCGGTTGGTGGCGGCGGCAGCGGCGGAGCAGGGATGGTCGGCGGCGGCGGCGGCAGATGGGTGGCGACATGGCAGAACCTAACCCTAGGAAGCAGCGGTGCTGGTTCCGTGGTTTGTGAGGTGCAAGAAAAGGGAGGCGATGGTTTGTTGGGCTTTGGCCCATTCGGCCGCGACAGCGCGCGAGTGCGACAAAATGCAACGACGAAGGGGTTTGACGTACCAAAGGGCAACAACGAAGGGGGAGAATAGGGAATAAGTTTAGTCTTTTTAAGTAGTAGAGATAGAGGATGACATGCGGGTCCCAGTTAGCAGTAGCGGTATCACCGTTTGAGAGGCGGCAGGGGATCGAAAGAAAAAGGCAAGTGACCAAATTTGAGGTGCCAAAAAGAACTCCAAGAAAAGAAAGTTGATTGCACATAGAGGATGACATGCGGGTCCCATTTAGCAGCAGCGGTCTCAACGTTTCCAAGGCGGCAAGGGATCAAAAGAAAAAGGAAGTAGCCAGAAATCAGGGGTCAAAAAAATCCAAGAATAGAAAGAATTTTGGTTCATAGAGGATGACATGCGGGACCCATGAGCCTGCATCGTAAACGGCTCGATCGGAGAACGTTGAACGAGATGGCGCAATCGAGAAAAAAATCAATGCCAGAGAGGCTGCCATCTGGGCCCTACATCCCTCGGTGGTGCGGATTTGCGTTGACTCGGCCGGCGAACCCGAGATTTCGAGATGCACCACGTCCCGGGCCACCATACGCGACGTTTTGGCCACTTTCGTCGGGCTAGGTGGCCTCAAAAACGAGAAAAAAAAAGTTTTGACATGCTCCACGGAGGGACCAAAAATCGTCGGCCATGGTACACCAGCAACCACGGCGCGACTTCAACTTCGTCGGTCATGGCAACTTTTCTTGTAGTGATAAGAGATTGAGGATTAGTTGTCCACACTGAAACTTCCACCATGAATCATGGCTTTTGTTAGCGGCCCAATGTTCTTCTCTAACAGTATGCATACTCAAACCATTTGATCATGAAAATCGCTCTTACTTCAGACAAGACGAACATGCATAGCAACTCACATGATATTCAACAAAGGTAAAAGTTGATGGTGTCCCCAGCAACATGGTTACCGCTCAACAAGCAACTTATTAAGAAATAAGACACATAAGTACATATTCTTCACCACGATAGTTTTTAAGCTATTTGTCCCATGAGCTATGTATTGCAAAGGCAAAGAATAGAAATTTAAAGGTAGCACTCAAGTAATTTACTTTGGAATGGCGGAGAAATACCATGTAGTAGGTAGGTATGGTGGACACAAATGGCATTGTTATTGGCTCAAGGATTTGGATGCACGAGAAGAATTCCACTCAATACAAGGCTAGGCTAGCAAGGTTGTTTGAAGAAAACTCAAGTATAAAAGGTGCAGCAAAGCTCACATATGAACATATTGTAACTATTATAAGACTTTACATTGTCTCCTTGTTGTTCAAACACCTCAACCGTAAAATATCTAGACTCTAGAGATCAATCATGCAAACCAAATTTTAACAAGCTCTATGTAGTTATTCATTAATGGGTACAAGGTACATGATGCAAGAGCTTAAACAAGATCTATATGAGCATAACAATTGCCAAGTATCACATTATTCAAGACATTAAACCATTTACCACATGCGGCATTTTCCGTTTCCAACCATATAACAATGAATGAAATAGTTCAAATTTCGCAATGAACATTAAAGATGAAGCTAAGAACATATGTGTTCATACGAAACAGCGGAGCGTGTCTCTCTCCCAAACAAAGAATGCTAGGATCCGATTTATTCAAACAAAAATAAAAAGAAAAACAAACAGACGCTCCAAGTAAAGCACATAAGATGTGACGGAATAAAAATATAGTTTCACTAGAGGAACCTGATAGGTTGTCGATGAAGAAGGGATGCCTTGGGCATCCCCAAGCATAGATGCTTGAGTCTTCTTACAATATGCAGGGATGAACCACGGGGGCATCAACAAGCTTTGACTTTTCACTCTTCTTGATCATATTGTATCATCCTCCTCTCTTGACCCTTGAAAACTTCCTCCACACCAAACTCGAAACAAACTCATTAGAGGGTCAGTGCATAATTCATATATTAAGAGGTGACATAATCATTCTTAACACTTCTGGACATTGCACAAAGCTACTGAAAGTTAATGGAACAAAGAAATCCATCAAATATAGCAAAACAGGCAATGCGAAATAAAAGGCAGAATCTGTCAAAACAGAACAGTCCGTAAAGACGAATTTTAAAGTGTCACCAGACTTGCTCAGATGAAAATGCCCAAATTGAATGGAAGTTGCGTACATATCTGAGGATCACGCACGTAAATTGGCAGATTTTTTTGATTTTTCTACAGGGACTACTGCTCAAATTCGTGACAGCAAGAAATTTGTTCCTGCGCAGTAATCCAAATCTAGTATTGGCTTTACTATCAAAGACTTTACTTGGCACAACAATGCAATAAAATAAAGATAAGGAGAGGTTTCTACAGTAGTAAACAACTTCCAAGACTCAAATATAAAATAAAGTGCAGAAGTAAAATAATGGGTTGTCTCCCATAAGTGCTTTTCTTTAACGCCTTTCACCTAGGCGCAGAAAGTGTGTATCAAGTAACATCGAGAGATGAAGCATCAACATCATAATTTGTTCTAATAATAGAATCATAAGGTGACTTCATTCTCTTTCTAGGGAAGTGTTCCATACCTTTCTTGAGAGGAAATTGATATTTAATATTACCTTCCTTCATATCAATGGTGGCACCAACAGTTCGAAGAAAAGGTCTTCCCAATATAATGGGACAAGATGCATTGCATTCAATATCCAAGACAACAAAATCAACGGGGACAAGGTTATTGTTAACCATAATACGAACATTATCAATCCTCCCCAAAGGTTTCTTTATAGCATTATCAATAAGATTAACATCCAAATAACAATTTTTCAATGGTGGCAAGTCAAGCATATCATAAATTTTCTTAGGCATAACAGAAATACTTGCACCAAGATCACATAAAGCATTACAATCAAAATCATTGACCCTCATATTAATGATGGGCTCCCAACCATCTTCTAACTTCCTAGGAATAGAAGTTTCAAGTTTTAGTTTCTCCTCTCTAGCTTTTATGAGAGCATTTGTAATATGTTTTGTAAAGGCCAAATTTATAGCACTAGCATTGGGACTTTTAGCAAGCTTTTGTAAGAACTTTATAACTTCAGAGATGTGACAATCATCAAAGTCTAAACCATTATGATCTACAAAAATGGGATCATTGTCCCCAATATTTTGAAAAATTTCAGCAGTTTTATCAATTTCAGCAGTTTTAGCAGTTTCAGGCAATTTTGCACGCTTTGCACTAGGAGTAGTAACATTGCTAACACCAATTATTTTACCATTGATAGTAGGAGGTGTAGCAACAAATCATTAACATTACTTGTGGTGGTAATAGTCCAAACTTTAGCTACATTATTCTCTTTAGCTAGTTTTTCATTTTCTTCTCTTTCCCACCTAGCATGCAATTCAACCATCAATCTAATATTCTCATTAATTCGAACTTGGATGGCATTTGCTGTAGTAACAATCTTATTTTCAATATCCTCAGGTTTAGCAGCCATTTTATTAATTAAGGAGGATTGTGACGTTGCATGTGTATGAGATTCGGTTTTCAGCATTTGAAATTTTAGTTTGCAAACCCGAAATCCCCATATTCAAATTTTCAAGTTGATTTCCTATATTTTTCAACAAGGTAGATTGTTCATTCATAGTTTTAGTAAACAATTGATTTTTCTCATACTTTGATTGCATAAAGCTCTTAGTGGATCTTTCAATTTCTAGCATCTTTTCCTCATATCTACCATAAGAATTACCATATTCATTACCACCAGCAGGATATGGCCTATAGTTGTTACCAGAATTATTCCTATAAGCATTGTTGTTGAAATTATTATTTTTAATGAAGTTCACATCAACATGTTCTTCTTGGGCAACCAATGAAGCTAAAGGAACATTATTAGGATCAACATTAGATCTACCATTCACAAGCATAGACATAATATCATCAATCTTATCACTCAAGGAGGAGGTTTCTTCAACAGAATTTACCTTCTTACCATGTGGAGCTCTTTCCGTGTGCCATTCAGAGTAATTTGTCATCATATCATCAAGAAGCTTTGTTGCCGCCCCCAAAGTGATGGACATAAAGGTACCTCCAGCAGTTGAATCCAATAGGTTCCGCGAAGAAAAATTCAATCCCGCATAAAAGGTTTGGATGATCATCCAAGTAGTCGATCCATGGTTTGGGCAATTCTTTACCAAAGATTTCATTCTCTCCCATGCTTGAGCAACATGTTCATTATCTAATTGCTTAAAATTCATTATGCTACTTCTCAAAGATATAATTTTAGCGGGAGGATAATATCTACCAATAAAAGCATCCTTACATTTAGTCCAAGAATCAATACTATTTCTAGGCAGAGATAGCAACCAATCTTTAGCTCTTCCTCTTAAGGAGAAAGGAAACAATTTTAATTTTATAATGTCACCATCTACATCCTTATACTTTTGCATTTCACATAGTTCAACAAAATTATTAAGATGGGTAGCAAGCATCATCGGAACTAACACCGTAAAATTGCTCTCTCATAACAAGATTCAAGTAAAGCAGTGTTTAATTTCAAAGAATTCTCGCTGTAGTAGCAGGTGGAGCAATAGGTGTGCATAAGAAATCATTATTATTTGTGCTAGTAAAGTCACACAACTTAGTATTCTCAACAGTACCCATTTTAGTAGTAGTAAATAAAGCAAACTAAATAAAGTAAATGCAAGTAACTAATTTTTTTGTGTTTTTGATATAGAGAACAAGACAGTAAATAAAGTAAAACTAGCAACTAATTTTTTTGTGTTTTTGATATAGAGAGCAAACAAATTAGTAAATGAAGTAAAACAAAGCAAGACAAAAACAAAGTAAAGAGATTGGATGTGGGAGACTCCCCTTGCAGCGTGTCTTGATCTCCCCGGCAACGGGGCCAGAAATTTAGCTTGATGACGCGTAAAGCACACGCCCGTTGGGAACCCCAAGTGGAAGGTGTGATGCGTACAGCAGCAAGTTTCCCTCGCAAGAAACCAAGGTTTATCGAACCAAGTAGGAGTCAAGAAGCACGTTGAAGGTTGATGGCGGAGGAGTGTAGTGCGGCGCAACACCGGGGATTCCGGCGCCAACGTGGAACCCGCACAACACAATCACAGTAACTTTGCCCCAACGTAACGGCTGAGGTTGTCAATCTCACCGGCTTGCTGTAAACAAAGGATTGGATGTATAGTGTGGATGATGATGGTTGTTTGCGAAGAACAGTAAAGAACAATTGCAGCAGATTGTATTTCAGATGTAAAGAATAGGACCGGGGTCCACAGTTCACTAGCGGTGTCTCTCCCATAACAAATAAAGAAGGCATAACAATGCACATACATATATCATGATGAGTACTATGAGATTTAATCAGGGCATTACGACAAAGTACATAGACCGCTATCCAGCATGCATCTATGCCTAAAAAGTCCACCTTCAGAGTTATCATCCGAACCCCTCCGAGTATTAAGTTGTAAACAACAGTACAATTGCATTAAGTATGGTGCGTAATGTAATCAACACAAATATCCTTAGACAAAGCATTGATGTTTTATCCCTAGTGGCAACAAGACATCCACAACCTTAGAACTTTCTCGTCACTCGTCCCGCATTTAATGGAGGCATGAACCCACTATCGAGCATAAATACCCCCTCTTGGGGTCACAAGTATCAACTTGGCCGAGCCTCTACTAGCAACGGAGAGCATGCAAGAACATAAATAACATATATGATAGATTGATAATCAACTTGACATAGTATTCAATATTCATCGGATCCCAACAAACACAACATGAAGGATTACAAATAGATGATCTTGATCATGATAGGCAGCTCACAAGATCTAACATGATAGCACAATGAGGAGAAGACAACCATCTAGCTACTGCTATGGACCCATAGTCCAGGGGTGAACTACTCACACATCGATCCGGAGGCGATCATGGCGATGAAAGAGACCTCCGGGAGATGATTCCCCTCTCCGGCAGGGTGCCGGAGGCGATCTCCTGAATCCCCCGAGATGGGATTGGCAGCGGCGGCGTCTCTGGAAGGTTTTCCGTATCGTGGCTCTCGGTACTGGGGGTTTTGCGACGAAGACTTTAAGTAGGCGGATGGGCAGGTCAAGGGGCATCACGAGGGCCCCACACAACAGGGCCGCGCGGGCCACTTGCAGGCCGCACCGCCCTACTGTGGAGGCGCCCCGTGGCCCCACTTCATCTCCTCTTCGGACTTCTGGAAGCTTCGTGGGAAAATAGGCCCCTGGGCGTTGATTTCGTCCAATTCCGAGAATATTTCCTTACTAGGATTTCTGAAACCAAAAAGAGCAGAAAACAGCAACTGGCTCTTCGGCATCTCGTCAATAGGTTAGTACCGGAAAATTCATAAATATGACATATAATGTGTATAAAACATGTGAGTATCATCATAAAAGTAGCATGGAACATAAGAAATTATAGATACGTTTGAGACGTATCAAGCATCCCCAAGCTTAGTTCCTACTCGCCCTCGAGTAGGTAAACGATAACAAAGATAATTTCTGAAGTGACATGCTATCATAATCTTGATCATACTATTGTAAAGCATATGAGATGAATGCAGCGATTCGAAGCAATGATGAAGATAATGAGTAAACAAATGAATCATATAGCAAAGACTTTTCATGAATAATACTTTCAAGACAAGCATCAATAAGACTTGCATAAGAGTTACTCATAAAGCAATAAATTCAAAGTAAAGTCATTGAAGCAACACAAAGAAAGATATAAGTTTCAGCGGTTGCTTTCAACTTCAACATATATATCTCATGGATATTTGTCAACACAAAGCAATATAATAAGTGCAATAAGTAAACATGTAAGAATCAATGCACACAGTTGATACAAGTGTTTGCTTCTGGGATAGAAAGAATAGGCAAACTGACTCAACAATAAAGTAGAAGATAGGCCCTTCGCAGAGGGAAGCATTGATTACTATATTTGTGCAAGAGATTTTCATTTTAAAACAAGAAACAATTTTGTCAACGGTAGTAATAAAGCATATGTGTTATGTATAAGATGTCCTATAAGTTGCAAGCCTCATGCATAGTATACTAATAGTGCTCGCACCTTGTCCTAATTAGCTTGGATTAACACGGATTATCATTGCATAGCATATGTTTCAACCAAGTGTCACAAAGGGGTACCTCTATGCCGCCCGTACAAAGGTCTAAGGAGAAAGCTCGCATTGGATTTCTCGCTTTTGATTATTCTCAACTTAGACATCCATACCGGGACAACATAGACAACAGATAATGGACTCCTCTTTAATGCATAAGCATTCAACAACAATTAATATTCTCATAAGATATTGAGGATTAGTTGTCCACACTGAAACTTCCACCATGAATCATGGCTTTTGTTAGCGGCCCAATGTTCTTCTCTAACAGTATGCATACTCAAACCATTTGATCATGAAAATCGCTCTTACTTCAGACAAGACGAACATGCATAGCAACTCACATGATATTCAACAAAGGTAAAAGTTGATGGCGTCCCCGTAAACATGGTTACCGCTCAACAAGCAACTTATTAAGAAATAAGACACATAAGTACATATTCTTCACCACGATAGTTTTTAAGCTATTTGTCCCATGAGCTATGTATTGCAAAGGCAAAGAATAGAAATTTAAAGGTAGCACTCAAGTAATTTACTTTGGAATGGCGGAGAAATACCATGTAGTAGGTAGGTATGGTGGACACAAATGGCATGGTTATTGGCTCAAGGATTTGGATGCACGAGAAGAATTCCACTCAATACAAGGCTAGGCTAGCAAGGTTGTTTGAAGCAAACTCAAGTATAAAAGGTGCGCAAAGCTCACATATGAACATATTGTAACTATTATAAGACTTTACATTGTCTCC
>NC_061508.1:364179892-364352019 GCF_022539505.1 Lolium rigidum | reverse complement strand
GTGTTGGTTGCCAAAACCCACCGGCGGGCAGCGGCCTTGTCAACGCTGTAGAGCCGGGGGGAGCCTAGAGCTGCGGCTGGCTGAGACCCCTCCGAGCGACGGGCCGCCATGCTCTTACGGTCACACGCGGCGTTGCGAAGTGCAAGGGCGTGCCACCGACCTATACCTGGTCGGGGAAGGTGATGAGGTTGCCTCGCTTAGTTTCTGCGGGGCATACATGTAAACGTTAAATACGAGCCTCGATCGGCTCTCGAGGTTATCTGTGAATCGGCTCAAAGAGCCGATCCACCCATGATCCGTACGGGGTGCACGAATACTTGGTGGTCTGCTTGATCAAGATGAAGCTAATGAGATCTACGACGATTTAGGGTTTTCACCGCATAACCGGATCATCCTACTCCAGGTTGGGCCTTGCGGCCACGCACGGTGCTCGTAAGCCGATCCTAAACAAGGCCAAAAAATCAACATGAAGTTGATCCTAGGAACATCCCGTTTAGGACTTGCGAACGCCACCCTACGTGCCACTGGGATCCTCCCCCCATTGTAAGGCCAAACTATTGCAGATATTAAACTAATCCTTGTAGAACAAGGAGCAATCGTAACGGATCGGATCTACTAAATAATGATCAAGCGGGGTGCCGCCCCACACTCGAGATAGGCGTGAGGGCGGCTAGATATGCAAGGGTTGCACTACGTAAGCATGCTTAAACGGAGAACAATGCTAACCCTAACACATCTAATGATAACTACGTTGCTCGCCATCAAAAACGCTTCGATACGAGCAACGCATGAACAACGTGGGGCTTGTGCTGCCTAGATCGCAAGATGCGATCTAGGCGACATGTCGCTTCCACGATAGAAACCCTCGAGTTGAAGGAGTTGGCGATGCGCCGAGATTGGTTTGTTTTTGGGGTTGAACGTGAGTTGTTGTTTATTCCAAAAACCCTAGGTACATATTTATAGTCCGGGGGACTTTCTAATGAGGGCGTGCACTAAACCGTGCACGAGTAAGATTCTATCTCTTATCTAAAATAATAAACTACTAAATAAAGATACACGGGCAATTCAGCCCAAAACCCTCCGTGCCAGGCCGCCTTAGAATTCCTCCACATGTAATCTTCCAAGCCCGGCCCACCTCTGGATTTGTCTAAAATCTGGTGATAACACATGCCCCCCTGGTTTTGGAAATAACATTTCCAAAATCATTATGCTTTCCCTTCGAAGGGTCATGTCGTGGCGGAAGCGAGCCGTTACTGACATCCAGTCATCATTATGCCTCTGTCTTCTCCGCTTCTCTAAAAATTCGACGGCTTTAGCATCGATCCCTTGGAAGCTGTAATGGCATTAAACCTTCACCGGATTTCTCATTATTTAACCGTGCCGATTGGTTAGCTCTCTTTATCCTCTATTCCATCCCAGCTATCGGCACCAAAAAACCCTCTCCTCCTGTAGCGATGTCTTCCTCCTCCTCTTCCTTCTCAAAACTCTTCCCCCAATCTTCGCCGAAGAAGAAGAACGAGGACAGCCTCCACCCCACAGTGAATCCCTCCTCCTCCGACAAGGAGGAGAAAGAAGGAGAAGTAGCGAAGGCCAAGGCCTCCCCCTCCGCCAAGCTCCCGCCGAAGAAGCGCCCCCGCATGTGGGCGGACAGCGAGGACGAAGACGATGACGAAGAGGAAGAGGAAGAGGATGACTCCTCCTCCTCCATCGGGTATCCGCCGACCAAGCGCTTCCGCTCCGGGCGGACAGCGAGGATGATGATGATGACGAGGAGGAAGAGGCTCCGGCCAAGGGCTGGGGCAGCGACGACGAGGAGCTCCACGGGAGCGGCGCCGACGACGTCGACGGCGGCGATGACGAGGACAGCGACGACTAGTAGTATAGGACTAGTAGTAGCGGTGCACTAGGCACCAGATCCCTCTTTTGAGAGCCATCGGCTCTTTCTTGTAAAGCCGCTCCTTGGAATTAATGAAATTGTTCTTTCCATTTATCCTTTAGTCGCTCCAATTTCATTCCCTCCGTTTGTCATGCTAAGACCGATAGCAACGCGTCGGACTTCTTTCCTTTTCTTGCAGCAACAGCACAGTCCAAGCCCTGTACTAGACGTCGGCTTTTCCTTCCCAGTTCCTCCCTGAGACGACCATGATGCAGCCGCAGCCGAGGTGACCCTAATTGGCTCTTAAAAACAGGGCATCTTCCGGGCTTGTCGCCCCCGAGTCTCGGCCAAGGCAAAGCGGAGCTGTATGGACCTAGGCTCGATCATGTACGAGGGAGCTCCTTATGCCGAGCTAGCCGATTTAAACATACATCGGCTTCCCAAAGCGAGAGAGCCCTCAAGGTGAGCTGCCCCACGAGTTTCTTCGGTCCTGCCGGCCAGATAGGCTCCTTTCCTTTGATGGACCTGATGCAATCCATCCTTGACCTGATCCGCACGCCCATGCCGCTCCTGACATTGTCCTTGAAGAAATCTCCCTTGAGTCGATGGCCATGCATCGGCTTTCATGTCCTTAAGTCGATGCCTGCTGCATCGGCTGTGTTCGAAATTTTTCGAATTTTCATTTTTATCTCGGCCGACCTGTGCATCGGCCCCAATATTCCAATACCCATCAACAAAAGATGAGATGCTTCTGTTGCATATCCTCGTATTTTCATATACCCAGGTGCCCCCGAGCCGATTCTGTCAAGAAAATTGATGGTATCGGCTCTGTTGGATAACATGTTGAACCCGGGCGAGAAGGTAGGTGAGGATAATTTTGGCCGATTGCTTGGAATCGGCCTCCACGTTGCTTGCTCGGTGAAGGTTTTGTAAGTTCCCTTCATAAATTTTTGGGGCCGATCACAAGGACCAGCCTCGCCACGTTTGCTCATTGACATGCTCTTGTTACTTGTTCAGGCCGGTCGATAAGACCAGCCCAATCTCTGACTTTATCATGTTGGCACGCTTGCTGTCGCCCACCTCGAATGCATCGTGTGATCGTGGAGCGCTAAGCTTCGTCGGAAGAACGAGCACCATGTTTGTGCCAGCCGATGTTTCATCATCGGCTTTCCTTTGCTTGGGGCGCCACTCCATTTTCCGTGGACGACCCTCTTCATCCGGGGTTCGCTGAACCTTCGCAGCCGAGATCAGGCCTTGCTTTCCTCAATGTATGCAAGTATAACCTCTCGGCTTCTTCCGGGCCGCGCAATCGTTGAACCCTGCGTTTACGGGAACGGTTGAGTCCGTCGGGGCACCACCTTGGCCGGTGGTACCTGTCTTCTTCTTCTCCCTCGTCTTCGAATCTTCGAGATCTTCCAGCCGAGGGGACTCAGCTCGTTTGCTCTGTGGCGGGAGAGGTCCTAAGCGCTCGAACACGGACACGTTGGCTGCCTCCTTCTTCGGTTGCATTACGGGCAATTGCCGATTGTTGGTAATCGGCTCATTCCTGAATCCCAGCGGTGCACGAAGAAAGGACAATCCCGGTGCCTGTCCTCGTCGTCTTGCTCCCTTGCCTTTCCACTGGGCACAACGCTCATGCTCCTCCTCATCGCGATTCCGCCGACGATGTCTTCGGCTTCTCCGGCCGGACGAACTCTTTCATCACCGTCGCTGGACCGTCGGCGTTGGTCGTCTTGACTCACAAACTTGTTGAGGAGGTGATCGAGAGAGGGTCGCTGATATCTTATGTTCTTCACTTCTCCCTGCGCGACGTAGCGCTTGCCGTCTTGGCGGAGCCGATCGCGTGGAGCGGCTTCCTCCGAATCTTTGCTATGAGAGCAGCTGCCCTCATCTCCATCCTTGCCAGCGTGGTGTCCAAGATCTACCATGTTGATATTGCACAGGAAACCCGGCTGGCACCCGGCATGGCAAGCATACTCCACCATGTTCACGGCGGGGAAGGGCTGGGCATCGACCTTCATGGCGTACTGGGTTGAAAACTAGACGCCCGTTCTCTATCGCCGCTTGGATGTGCTGCCGCCATACCCTGCAGTCGTTGGTGGTGTGGGAGAACGTGTTATGCCATTTGCAGTATGGCTTTCCATTCAGCTCTTGCGCCGTGGGGAATTTGAGACCCTCAGGTATCTTCAACTGCTTCTCCTTGAGCAGGAGGTCGAAGATTTGTTCAGTCTTGGTTATGTCAAAATCAAATCCCCTGGGCGGCCCTGGTGGCTTCACCCATTTGCAGGCCACGGGGGTTCCCCCCTGAGTCCACTCAGCCACTTGCTATCTCTTGGCCTCCCGCGGGCACTTCATCCTCTTCCGTATCGACCATAACTATCTGCACGCTTGAACTTGTCTTGGTACGAGTCGGGGTGGCGCTTGTTCATGTGCTCGATAGTTTTCGAATCATATGCGCCGGCGAGGATAGTCTGCTTGGGAGGCCATGTCCTTGAGCTGTGTTGCAAGGCACTGCTACGCCAACTCGGCTTGCTTCCTTTTCGGTTATACGAACCGAATAACATCGGTTCCTAAGATTCCTGAAGCGCTGGATGTATTACGTCACCGTTTCCCCGCGCTTCGACGTAGTTGTGCTAGATCGGCAATGCCGGACTCGGAAGCTTCGAATGGTATTGCATATGGAGCTGTTCTTCCAATTGCTTCCAAGTTTGGATGGAGTTTGCTGGCAAGGAGGTGTACCATCCAAAAGCCGATCCCGTGAGGGACTGTGAAAAAAGCCTCACGCGTAGCTGATCCGACACTGAAGCCGGTCCTAGTTGAGCCAAATATCGGTCGATGTGCTCGATGGAGCTGGAGCCATCGATCCACCGAATTTGGAGAAGTCGGGGAGCCGATATTTAGGTGGCAGCGGGATCATCTCGTAATCGTCGAGGTACGGCTTGGAATAGCCGATCGCCCTTCTTTTCGGCATCATGCCGAACTGGTCTCTCGGTATGGTGCCGATCCGATCCGCTGTGCTGGCCGTAGGAGTTGCGCTCCGAAGATTCGCCGGGGTGGCGTACTTGGCCTGCCACGTTTGCTTTTCCAGCTACGAGCCGGCTGCGGGAGCTGGGCTCGGGAGTTTCGTCGGTGTAGCGTATTTAGTTAGCCACGTACGCTCCGTCGCCGACGTTCCTCCTGTCTTCGCCGGAGTCCACGATGTTGTGGCCTGGTTTGTGAGTGCCCGGTCACCACAATCCGGCACATACATGCACGCGTATCCATGCGGGATCTCCTTAGGCGCCTCCATTAAGAACCTGGTAGTCACCGGGGTCGCCACCAATTCGCAGACGAGGAATGCCGGTGTAGTCGGCACTTCGGCGAGTGCTGCCAACGCAAATGGCAGCGGTGGACGGGACTGGAATGGCAACTCTCCTTGATGAGTCCCGAGAGCTGGTCCGACGGCGAGTGCGGTGGCTCATGATCTCCTGGATCACGCGCGGAGCGACACGCTCCGGCACGTTGACCAAGTTCTCGGAGTGGCGGTGTAGCGAGTGAGCCACCGGGTAGTTGATCTCTGCCGCGGACCCACGGTGCGTTCCTCCGACGAGGTAGAGAGGTCTATCCCATCGAGTGCACCTTACGGTGAGAACCCCTTCCATCCGATGCCACCGGAACGGGTTCTGCGAAAAGAGCCGATGAGGTCGGCTTCGAGGGTAGCCTTGATCTCGTTGTATTGCTTCTTGAGGTCGTCGAGCGGGTCCTCGTAGGTGACCGGCGTGCCGTCCGCCATCTCGGATGTAGATGGCGATGTGGTTGATGTAGACGATTGTCCCACCGGGCGTGCCGAGAATGTGTTGGCTGCCAAAACCCACCGGCGGGCAGCGGCCTTGTCAACACCTGTAGAGCCGGGGGAGCCTAGAGCTGCGGCTGGCTGAGACCCCTCCGAGCGACGGCCCGCAATGCTCTTCCGGTCACACGCGGCGTTGCGAAGTGCAAGGGCGTGCCACCCGACCTATACCCGGTCGGGAAGGTGATGAGGTTGCCTCGCTTAGTTTCTGCGGGGCATACATGTAAACGTTAAATACGAGCCTCGATCGGCTCTCGGAGTTATCCTGTGAATCGGCTCAAAGAGCCGATCCACCCATGATCCGTACGGGGTGCACGAATACTTGGTGGTCTCGCTTGATCAAGATGAAGCTAATGAGATCTACGACGATTTAGGGTTTTCACCGCATAACCGGATCATCCTACTCCGAGGTTGGGCCTTGCGGCCACGCACGGTGCTCGTAAGCCGATCCTAAACAAGGCCAAAAAATCAACATGAAGTTGATCCTAGGAACATCCCGTTTAGGACTTGCGAACGCCACCCTACGTGCCACTGGATCCTCCCCCATTGTAAGGCCAAACTATTGCGAGATATTAAACTAATCCTTGTAGAACAAGGAGCAATCGTAACGGATCAGATCTACTAAATAATGATCAAGCGGGGTGCCGCCCCCACACCTGAGATAGGCGTGAGGGCGGCTAGATATGCAAGGGTTGCACTACGTAAGCATGCTTAAACGGAGAACAATGCTAACCCTAACACATCTAATGATAACTACGTTGCTCGCCATCAAAAACGCTTCGATACGAGCAACGCATGAACAACGTGGGGCTTGTGCTGCCTAGATCGCAAGATGCGATCTAGGCAGCATGTCGCTTACCTGATAGAAACCCTCGAGTTGAAGGAGTTGGCGATGCGCCGAGATTGGTTTGTTTTTGGGGTTGAACGTGAGTTGTTGTTTATTCCAAAAACCCTAGGTACATATTTATAGTCCAGGGGACTTTCTAATGAGGGCGTGCACTAAACCGTGCACGAGTAAGATTCTATCTCTTATCTAAAATAATAAACTACTAAATAAAGATACACGGGCAATTCAGCCCAAAACCCTCCGTGCCAGGCCGCCTTAGAATTCCTCCACATGTAATCTTCCAAGCCCGGCCCACCTCTGGATTTGTCTAAAATCTGGTGATAACAGGTCGGTGGGGGGTAGACGCGGCCCGGGCGGATCATGAAGGTAATGGATCCGCATGTAGCAAGTTCGGCGGATTGCCGGATCCTCTCCTTCTTGACAGAGAAAAAATATTGGAACGGAGAGATCTCGGGGGTTACCGGAGATGGCCTTCGTAGAGGGCGACGTGGTTGCTTGATGGCGAGGACGCTGTTTGGAGATATGTTGTGGGGCTGAAGTCCATACGTCTTCGGAATCTCCGGGAAGAAGTCCGAAGGCGGAAATGAAAATCCGCGCTCCACCGGTGCCTTCGTCGGCACCATCTCGTCGTCCCTCGGAACCGGAGCTAGTTCGTTTGGAACCGACCTCCGGCTTCCGGGTTGCGAAAAGCCCTCCGACTCAAGGTTCTTCAGCTCCATCTCGGTGGTGGTACAAGGCCACCATTTTCCTTTAGCTTCGGAATCTCGCTTCCGAGCTTTTGACTTCTTTGTGACCTCTTCGCTCGGTGCTCCGTCCGACCCGCCCCGGAGGTTTTTCCGGGTGAGCGGAGGTCCCCTCGGCCTCCTTGCCGGAATCCTTTGAAGGATCCAGCTCGACTGGAACGAAGGGAGGAGGGGCGGAGGAGATCGGGGTCGCCATGATTGGTTCCGAGGTCGGAGGCGGAGTCGTTGAAGACATCTGAGGAAAAAGGGTTTGGCGGAAACTTGCTTTAGTCGGATCCCACATTGTCTTCTCCAAGTTCACCTCTACCAACTACGGCGCGAAGATGAAGCTCGAGGACTTACTGTAATGGCGATTGCGGTGGTCGTAGTCGCCGGCGATGAGTTTTCCGCGCGGTGGCTCGCCGGAGTTAAGAACACGAAGAACACTGCGGTGGTGGACTCGCTCCGGTGATGCTCCGGCGACTTTTCCGGCGGGTTCCGGCACGGCGGAGGAAGAGCTCACGGGCGGCGCTCGGCTGAGAGGTGAGAAGGGGGGGTGAATGAGGGTAAGGGCCTCGACGGCGGATATTTATAGGCTGAAGGGATAAGATTCGTGCTCCGCATCCTGTGGTCGGAACGCAAGCGTCGCACCGTTGGATGCGCGACACGTGTCCCAAACCCTAACGGTAAAAATGGCTAGAGATAAGTTACCGCGGAGATCGCGCGAAAATGGCGCCAGAATTGGCGGAACCGTTTGAGTCTTTTAAGATTCCGGGTAATTGCGTGAGGATAAGTTAGTTCTCATTCACGAGCGAGGAGTAACCCGGAAATGTTCTTTGGAATGTCGATGGATGAAGTCCGCGGGATGAGAGCATTTCCGACTAATAGTTGGGGAAAGAAGAAAATGCGAAGTTGGAGCTCTTCAAGTTTCTCCGCGTTACCAGCGTTTGCCGGAGATCATGACGGACTAGCAAGGCGGAAACTGCAGGAGAAACTCGGAGAACTCTGGGGGCTACTGTTGTGGGTATACTTCATGGGTGTACCATCGACAGTCCCTAGATCCGGCAAGCCCGGGTGGCCCACAGATGGTGATGAGGCATGTGGCCCATCGGGCGGCCCGATGCTTGCGTTGATCATGAAGGAAGAAGTCCAGCCCGGGATCGGTAAGCCGGATCCGTACCAACATTAGGAGTAACCCGGATCCGTGGAGGCCCATGAGGAACCCGGATCCGATACGACGTATATGGAAGGCGGATCCGTGACGTGCACGGCAAGATATTGTACCGTAGTTAGGCTATCCGTAATCCGGCTAGGACTCTCCGTGTAAACCCTAGATCCGTGCGCCTTTATAAGCCGGATCCCGGGAGCCCTAGAGGCACAACCACAACTCATTGTAACAACGCGAAAGCGCCCGGATAATTCCGGACAAGCAGCGGTAGGCCCTCGTCATCGTGCGGGTGTTCCGAAGCCGGGTAACTCGCGTACCACCGTCCCGTGTGCACTCCGCCCTATGGCCCCTACTTCTTCTCCCCCTCGTGAGGATCCCTCCTCCGAGGTACCGTCGATTAGGCAACGACAGTCTCCCATCTCAAGTGATCTCTTAGCAACTGGATTAGTCAAGTCCTTCTTGTTTAGATCCATATCTTTCACTTTACCCGGGCTAGAAGCCGTGTCCTCCAGATCAGCCTCTGGATTTGCAACCCCCGTGGCTCCCATAGCATTGTGGCGCCAGGGAACCAAAGCTCGACCACATCCCCCGGATCACGACCTCCCACGACTCCCAACCCTTCTCCAAACCTGCCCGAATGACCACCACCACGTCCTCCTCCACGAGAAGTGGAGAAACTACGACCGTACCATGTCTCCCAATCAGCTCAGAAAATCCCCCCATTTGAGGTTGTCCTCATCATGCTCCCCATTAGCGCACTCCAGATGGCCATGGCCAAACAGACCACACGCTCCACAAAATCGAGGAACCTTCCCATATTGTGTTTTATAGAATTCACGTTGACCTTCCAGAACTTTCCTCACATCCAATTTTATTTTGACACGAACAAAATTACCCATCCCTTGGACATCTGTTTCAACCTTAATCACCTTCCCCACTTTCTTTTCTGTGAGATTCTTGATCAGAGCAACATTACGGTACCCAACCGGCAGTTTATGAATTTGAAGCCATGTATCAAAAAAGTGAAGATCAATTGTATCAGGATCTACCAGACCATCATATTCCTCAATGCAGACAATATTCTGGCGATACATCCACGGCCCGCCTTCAATTACCTTCAACCAATCCCCCAAACAAAAACACTGCACCTTGAACAGATTCCCTTCGAGATGGTTGGATTCTATCCTCTGGGCTGGGGACCATGCGTTGCGCATATGTTGTTCGAATGTTATAGGACTGAAATTATTCGTTGTGCATACCTTTGCTAAAGCCATCCACTTGATCCCATGCTTTGGAGCAGACGACTCCTCTTCGAAGATCAGATCATCCAACTCGTCATCCTCAATACCTAGCCGGGTCAGCATGTCCCCAATCGCCTCGTCTTTCTTGCTTCTAGATCCGCTGGCATGGTTGCTTGATTTCGCCGAACTCCCCATCTTGTCTTGGCCGGTAAGGAGAGCTTCCGCCAGAACCCTAGCCGCCTTCAAGCCCTACTTTCGTCGGGAGCGAAAGAACACCACGCGGCAACAGACCCCGTGGGAGACAGACATCACCCGTACGAGACCGAGAATTGTCCCTCGTCGGAGAAACCTTCCGCGTCGAGGTCAGGAACCCTAGATCGCCACGGGAGCGTCTAGGTGTTTTTAACTTTTGTGGCGAACCTTGTGTGTTAAATCAGGTCAAAATTTAGGACAGCAGGTAGAGATGTTGTAACGCGCGCACGAGGAATCATGACGTAATGACACAGGGGCGGTTTGGTCAAATCGGTATGTACTAGTAGCATCATCAAGCAGGCAGTATTCAATTGGCAGAGCCCGCAACAATGTCAAACGCCATTGCTCACCTACCGAGCCCCCACGCAACGCGCCGCACGCACCCATCATCCTCCTGTATCAATGCGCGCACCACCACCAGGCACCAGCATCACCCATCTCTCAACCACTGCGCCACCATCACGCACACCCAGGGCGGGTCGCGCGTTTTCTCTCTCTAGAGGACAGGGCTCCACCCGGAATGTCAGTGAAAGAAAGAAGCCGATGCCGGCCCAGCCGTCCATGGAGAAGAGGAGAGGGAGAAGCCACCCTCCAATTCTCGCTTTTCGTCGAAAGAGATGGATTGACGGACCGGATATGTGACCAAGAAATTTCTAGAGAGAGAAACGGCATGTCCTGTCCTGTGCACGGGGACTTGTTCAGAGTCCGTCGTCGTGGAGACGGAGACGGAGGGGGAGCGAGATGTGTGGAAGCAGATGAATCCAGACTCTGGAGGCAAGCAGCCGGGGGGAAAGGAGAGACAGCGCCCCACTACTCCCGTCCATTTGCCATTACCCACCACCACCTCCTCTACCGCCACCACCGCTAGAGTCTAGAGAGAGAAACAAGATAGAGAGAGAAGCTCGAGTTGTTGCCTTGCTGGTGTTCTCCCCATTGCGTGCCTGCTCTCCCTCTCCCTCTCCTGTTCTCATCCTCACCATGGGCCTTTTCGGCACTACCACCACCTCATGGGTCACAGCACAGCACAGCAGTCCCCTCCGCTCCCCTTCACACGGCGCAGCCAGGCACCAGCAGCAGGAAGAGAGAGAGAGAGAGAAACTTCCACCCGCGCCTCCTCTTCTTCCCCTCCAACCTTTATTATTATCTCCTCGGTCCCGGCTCCTCTCGCTTTCTCTCCCCTCTCCACAACCCGCCGGCTTTCTTGGGCCGTTTCCAGGTGAGGCCACACGGCCATGACAAAGTCTAACAAGGTGGTCTTGGCCCAGCCGGCGGCGACGGCGCCGAGGCTGCTGCCTCGTGCGCCTGGACCCGTCCGTGGTGCTGCTGCCGGCGGCGGAGAGTCGCACAGGGCGAGGCTCAGGTACCAGAGCCTCCTCCAGGACTACAAGGACCTCCTCAAGGTGCGTCCTCGTTCCGGGACTCGGCTCGGCTTGTTTCTGTGCTTGCCGATCTGATCTTGCTTTTGGGTGTTTGATCACTTCCTGGGGGGTTTCTTGTGTCTGATCTGATCTTGGTGGTTTTACTGTTGTTTTCCTTTTTTTTCGCTCTACATGTTTTTGGTGTTTCTTGTTTTCTTGGTGTATTTAGTTGGTGGTTCTCGTGGATCTGGTGCTTTGTAAGGTTATTAATCTCAAATTTCGGTGGTTGGATTTCTGGTTGTAATCTGCTGACAGGCCTACTCAGGCTAAATGGATCGTTTCTTTCTCAGGCTAAATAGATTTTCAGCCACGATGATATTCAGAAAACCGTCTTTTGGTGTTCTTTCAACCTACTCTGAGGCTGTTACGTGTCTGATGATTAGCTTACTTTGGCTTAATCAGGAAACTGCGGCGAAGAAGAACAGATTGCATATGGAGAAGCTCAAGAAGCAGAGGCTTTTGGCTGAAGTCAAGTAATCATCAATCAAACACATATCTACTTACTTACTAGTATGTTTTGTGATTGGCGTTCCATGACAAACACCATGATCTCATACATGTGGACCTATATGTCGCAGGTTTTTGCGTACAAGGCACAAATCCATGTCCGAAAATCCATCCCAGACAGTTGTTTACAAAGTGAAGAACCCTGCTGCAACGGGAAGACCTCCATCCCGGACCACCGTGTGGGATGATCGCCAGCGGTTGGTTCAGGCTGTTGGGAGTTCCACCAGAGCCCTGCCCGCGCAGCAGCAGCAATGGCATCATCCTGCTCCGCGGCCGCGAGCATCTCCCGTGGTGATCGACCTCAACGAGGCTTGTGAGCTGGTAATACATGTGGAAACCTTCGCTCGTTAGTGCCAATGTCTGTTTTATATATGTCATCTGATCTGAATGAGTTTGGCTCTTTCAGAGTTCCGACGACACGACGGAGGAATTTCATGGTTACCAGCGGTCTGTTGCGGCCGGTCCTAGTGACGCCAAGGCGCCAGTGGCGTTCTGGGATGTCCGGAACCCGGCGGCGCGAGTGGCGAAGAGGAAGATCTCGTGGCAGGATCAGCTGGCTCTTAGAGTATAGGTTTGATAGATAAACTGCATCAACCAACTGTGGTTTTAGCAGAAGTTTGTGCCTCATCTCTGGTCCTCGACCTGTAAAAGAAATCCTTCGAGGCATCGGTGGGTGTGTATTTTGCTTCCTGGCGCATGATGAAAATTTGAAAACCGTAACTAAGTACTACAGCCTGGCCCTGTTCTTCATTTGCGTTGGTTTACTGTAGCGTCGGTGCCATTTTAGCAGCCTGGTTACCGGTTCTTATGAGCGAGTGCTAATGAAATTCCAGTGAGGCGGGTCTTGAAGCAGCAGTTGGTTTTAGGGCTGCAAAAATTGTGCTTAAAGAAGAGAAAAACCTGATCTGTTACCTAAAAGTAATCTCCTTTTTATTCCTTTATTTACTTATTATACGGCTTGTGCTTCCATAAAAGGGTATCCCTACCTCTAATTTTAAATAGATATCGTTTAATCTCAACCGTTTTTGTATTTCACTCAGGAAAATATTTCTGGCTTAGGGAATATGGTGTTTTTGTCGTTGAAACTGAACAACAGATATTTTTTTTCCAAACGATCCAAGGATCGGATTTTTCATTACCAGGGGATAACGAAAAACAAACGAGTATCACATGCCCAACTAGCAAGTTTCAGAGGACCAACTACACCACATATATACATAACGCCGCCTAAAGCAAGCTAACAACGAAACCAACCACAAGTTTTTCATCCAACAGGTGCGACACAGCGCACCAACTTAACAAACGAAGGTGACCAAAACATTTTCAGCCAGAGAAAAGTAGCATCAAAGAAAGCTTCAGCAAGTCGCCACCATGATTTATCTTTTTTGTTTCATCAAGCGATGTCAGTATGTTCTTCCTCCTCCATCTCATCCTCTTCATCAGCAGCATCTCTCGCCTCTTTGATCATCAGCGGCCTCTGCACTTGGGCAGGCATGTTTCGAGTTCCTCCAGTGGCTTTTTGAGCAGTGGCTAGCTTCATTAATCCATCAGCTCCCAAACGTAAATCTTCAGCATCTTTTTCACCATGAAGACCTGCCCAGTATTTCATAAAGACAGTAGAATAGCTGATCAGTTCAACAGGATCTTTGATCAATTTGTGATCAAAGCAAGATCTATTCCTAAGCTTCCATATCGCCCAACATATCGCAGCCAACCCCGCAATCTGCGTGTTTCTGCTTGCAGGAATGAAACGTGGTATCCACCAGAAAAATTGTGTAAAACAGCCAGGTCTGGATTTTGCCCCAACCAAGTTACCAACTGCACTCCAGACAAATTTTGCGGCTGGACAGGAGAAGAAGATATGTGAGATACTTTCGGGGCTATTGCAAAACTGACAAGAAGCACTTCCTTGCCAATTCCTTTTCAGCAAATTGTCCTTTGTGGCAATGGCATTATGCCAAATCATCCACAGCCAGATTTTGATTTTCAGAGGAATTCTACTTTTCCACAGGTGTTTCAAAAGTTCTATCTATGCTATTGCTGCACAAGTGATTGTAAACTGACTTGACAGTAAATTTGACACTTTTTTTCCATTTCCAGTGGGGTTTACCTTGCATATCAGTTAAAACAGTTTGTGACATGATTTGGTTCAGGCCATGAATCTGCCAAGCAATATCAGCTGTCATCCACCTTCTAAATGAAAAATTCCAGTTCATGTTTGCAGCAGCAGCAACTGTCACATTTTGCTCAATACATATGTCAAAAATCTCGAGAAATCTATCCTTCAAAGGAATTTGATCATACCATGCATCACACCAGAAGCTTGTGTCTTTGCCATTCCCCACCTTCATCCTTCTTCCTTTCAGATAAATCTGTTTCACCTGCAGCATATCAGACCAAAGAGGGGAATCTCCAGGTTTTTTCTTTGTATGATATACACCACCATGTGTCATATATTTGTGCTTCATCAAATCCTGCCAAGGTCCTGATTCATTCTCTAACTTCCACCACCATTTACACATTAAACTGATGTTGAACAGATGGAGATTTTTTATACCCAGGCCACCTTTTCTCTTTGGTTTGCAAATCCATTTCCATTTAACAAAGTGATATTTCCTTTTATCAGCACTTCCAGCCCAAAAGAAGGATCTGATAGGTTTGTCAAGCTGTTCAATAGTTGTTTTATGAAGCAACCTCATAGACATCTGGTAAACAGCCACCTTTGGAAAGGCAGGCATCAATCTTGATAACTCTCCCTCCAATGGACATGGCATTCCCCACCCAACCACTCATTTTCTTCTTTGTTTTTTCACCCAGAAATTTTATTTCAGCAACTGTTGGTCTTCTTGCACAAACAGGAGTGCCAAGATATTTAATGGGCCAAGTCCCCTGTTGACAGTTAAAGAGGGAAGCAAAGAAATGTGATTTCATCTCATCCTCAAGTATCATCATGACTTCACTTTTCTCAAAATTGATTTTGAGTCCAGACATTGTTTCAAAAATATACATGATGAGTTTCAAATTCACAGCTTGTTCAGCATCATCCTGAATGAGCAAAATAGTATCATCAGCATATTGCAGCAAGGAAATGCCATTCTCCACCAAGTTATCTGCAGGCCATTTGATGAGACCATTCTGTTGTGCCAGAGTTATCATCTTGGACAAACTATTGGCTGCCATATTGAACAGGAAAGGGGCAACAGGATCTCCTTGTCTCACACCTTTGCAGCTAGCAAAATAAGGACCAACATTATCATTCACTTTCACACTCAAGGTACCATTTGTTACCACATTTTTAATCCAAACAAGCCAACTATCACTAAAACCTTTATGTGAACAGCAGTCAAACAAAAAATTCCAGTTTACTTTGTCATATGCCTTCTCAAAGTCAATTTTCAACACAATTCCATGTTGCTTCCTGTATTTAATTTCTCTCAGAACCTCTTGGAGCAACATAACCCCATCTGTGATGTATCTCCCCTTGATGAAAGCAGTTTGATGATTGGACAACAATTTCTCCATGACTGGAGTTACTCTGACAGTAAGGGTTTTGGTGAAAATTTTGAACAGAACTTGCAATAAGCAAATAGGCCTGTATTTTTGGATCCTATCAGCATCATCTCCTTTTGGAACTAAAGTAATAATACCATAATTGATACTGGCAAGGTCAATTTTGTGTTCATATAAGTCATGAAACACTGTCATAATATCTCCTTTGATAATGTCCCAGCAGGCTTGATAAAATTCAATGGGGAATCCATCAGGCCCTGCTGCCTTATTCTTCTCCATCTGATCCACTACATCTTTAACTTCTTTTTCAGTGAATCTTCTGGATAAAGTCTCCCTGTCTGTGTTATCAAGCTTTTCTGCATTATTCCATATATCAGCATTCAATCTAACCCCTCTATCTTCTGCAGGACCAAAGAGGTTTTTGTAGAACTGAGTGGCATGATTCAACAAATCATCATCACCTTGAATAACAGAGTCCCCATTTTTTAAAGAGAATATCTTAGATTTTCGTTTACAACCATTAGCCATATGAAAATAAGCTGTGTTACTATCCCCTTTTAGCAGCCAATTATCTCATGCCCTTTGTCGCCAGAAACATTCCTCTTTATCTAGGATATCAAGCATTTCTTGCTGAAGTGCAGCTTTCTGTTGAATATCAGAAGCAGACAACGGAGAGAATTTTTCTTTCATTTCCAGCTCAGCAAGCAGGAGAGAAATTCACTCTTCCTTTTTTTATCTCTTCCCCTTAAACTGAACATTAGATGATTAATGAGCGAGTATTAGTCGTTAGTAGGAGTGCGTACGCTAATGAAAGTCGCACTCCACTGTAAGAGTTGACACAAAGATGTTTTTGAGTATGTTGGGTCGCCTAGTTGGAGCACGGCTTAATCCTACATTAGGAGAACATGCTAGGAAATCATCGAACATGGACCCCGAGCTGTCGGTGACTTTATGGGGGTGAAGTCGTACTACCACCTGATGTATGTGACTCCTCGTGTAAGAGGAGTTTGAATTGACACTGTACACTGTAGCCCTCTCCCCTTCTTATATTACGGGAACGGGAGAGGTGGGGTGAATGAGCCCTCCACATCCTCAGAAAGTTTGACCAACTGGTCCAAAAATAATGTGGATGAGAGAGAGGAGCTAGCCTTTAACCCATTGACTAACCTAACTAGGCCTCCATCTAATGGCCTTCTTGATTCATGGCTTCATCTTCGAGTGCATCTTTTATCTATTTTATTAATTTTTTATTTGTTGACCATGCCATGACCGCGGGTCTTTACCGATCTGTTATTTGCTTAACTTTTGTCCATGTGGGGCGTCTAGTAGCCTTGGGGTCGTATCAGGAGGGTGTTGCGCACTCCTGCCACATTGTATTTTAATCATTTCATGTTTAGTTACGTTTTTTGATAAAAACAATAGGAATCTACTTTATATTTTACATATTTTTAAATCATCGTGATTTTGGTTGCATGTTGTTTCTAGTCTTTTTTTCTTCTAAATACATTGTCACTTAGAAGGTTGGTACGATCACCAGCGCAGTAATTTTCCGATCAAGCCCTGTTGTATTTTGCCGTCATACGGAAGGAAGACGTCTCCACCGGACTCCCTGATGACCCACAAGTATAGGGGGTGTATCGTAGTACTTTCGATAAATAAGCTCAACAAGGAGCAGACGGTGTTGACGAGCAGTTTTGATCAAGGATTCACTGTAAACACTAGCAAACAGATTTGCAGGGGTATTTGGTATTCCAGATAAGTAAAGTACGAGTAAATATAATACAATAATAATAATTGCAGCGAGTGGCCTAATCCTTTTTAGCTCAAATGACAAGCCGGTTGCTGTACTTATGATGACCAAACGTTCCTAGGGACACACGGGAATTTCGTCAAGTGCTTTCGCTTCACGTAGCTAAATAATCTTCAATGGTTTGGTAAGTGTTGTGTGGGTGAATCTATGATAATGCACTACCCCATACTTGGACCAATACATACTTGTGATTATACCTCTTGCAAGCATCCGCAACTACAAGAAAATAATTAAGATAAATCTAACCACTGCCTTAAACTTTGATATCCTACACTCCCTCATGCACCGGTTTCCTAACGGGGGTTTGGGTTTATGTCGCTCCCGCAACCCCACAATTAGTAGCCGAATACGCGATGCATTTCCCTAGGCCCATAAAGGTGAAGTATCATGTAGTCGACGTTCACATGATACCACTAGAAGAATAACACCACAACTTAAATATCAAATCATTGCATATTACTCAACATAGTTCCACTACTAACAACATGACTTCTCCCATCTCCTCAAGAACTAAACGAACTACTCACGAGACATCATATGGATCATAATCAGAGGTGATATAATGATGAATAACAATATGGACATAAACCTTAATTCAATGGTTTCACTCAATAGCATCAACTACAAGGAGTAATCAACACCAGGAAAGTTTCCCCTATGAACTAGGCAAGTATCAAACCCAAGATGTTACAGCGGGATGGCGTGGAGATGGCGGTGATGATGGTACTGGTGGTGGAGATGATGGTGATGATGATCCCGATGAAGTCTAGCTCGATGGCGGTGACGATAGTGACGATTTCCCCTCTACGGGAAGGAATTTCCCCGGCAGATTTCTCCCTGCCGGAGAGCTTTTCTCTCTCTGGTTCTCTGATACGTCTCCGACGTATCGATAATTTCTTATGTTCTATGCCATATTATTGATGATACCTACATGTTTTATGCACACTTTATGTCATATTCGTGCATTTTCTGGAACTAACCTATTAACAAGATGCCGAAGTGCCGATTCTTTGTTTTCTGCTGTTTTTGGTTTCGAAATCCTAGTAACGAAATATTCTCGGAATTGGACGAAATTAAAGCCCGGGGGCCTATTTTCTCACGAAGCTTCCGGAAGTCCGAAGGAGAGACGAAGAGGGGCCACGGAGGGGCCACACTATAGGGCGGCGCGGCCCCCCTTGGCCGCGCGGCCCTGTGGTGTGGGGCCCCCGTGCCGCCTCTTGACCTACCCTTCCGCCTACAAATAGCCTCCGTGACGAAACCCCCAGTACCGAGAGCCACGATACGGAAAACCTTGCGAGACGCCGTCGCCGCCGATCCCATCTCGGGGGATCCGAGGAGATCGCCTCCGGCACCTGCCGGAGAGGGGAATCATCTCCCGGAGGACTCTACACCGCCATGGTCGCCTCCGGAGTGATGAGTGAGTAGTCTACCCCTGGACTATGGGTCCATAGCGGTAGCTAGATGGTTGTCTTCTCCCCATTGTGCTATCATTGTCGGATCTTGTGAGCTGCCTAACATGATCAAGATCATCTATCCGTAATTCTATATGTTGTGTTTGTCGGGATCCGATGGATAGAGAATACTATGTCATGTTAATTATCAAGTTATTATACATGTGTTGTTTATGATCTTGCATGCTCTCCGTTTCTAGTAGAGGCTCCGGCCAAGTTTTTACTTTTAACTCCAAGAGGGAGTACTTATGCTCGATAGTGGGTTCATGCCTGCATTGACACCTGGGACGGTGACGAGAAAGTTCTAAGGTTGTGTTGTCTTGTTGCCACTAGGGATAAAACATTGGCGCTATGTCCAAGGATGTAGTTGTTGATTACATTACGCACCATACTTAATGCAATTGTCTGTTGTTTAGCAACTTAATGCTTGGATGGGGTTCGGATGATAACACTGAAGGTGGACTTTTTAGGCATAGATGCGGTTGGATGGCGGTCTATGTACTTTGTCGTAATGCCCAATTAAATCTCACTATACTTATCATGTCATGTATGTGCATTGTTATGCTCTCTCTATTTGTCAATTGCCCGACTGTAATTTGTTCACCCAACATGCTTTTATCTTATGGGAGAGACACCTCTAGTGAGCTGTGGACCCCGGTCCATTCTTTTAATACTTGAAATACAAATCTGCTTGCAATACTTGTTTTTACTATTTTCTCTGCAAACAATCATCTTCCACACAATACGGTTAATCCTTTGTTACGGCAAGCCGGTGAGATTGACAACCTCAGCTGTTTCGTTGGGGCAAAGTACTTTGGTTGTGTTGTGCGGGTTCCACGTTGGCGCCGGAATCTCCGGTGTTGCGCCGCACTACATCCCGCCGCCATCAACCTTCAACGTGCTTCTTGGCTCCTCCTGGTTCGATAAACCTTGGTTTCTTTACGAGGGAAAACTTGCTTGCTGTGCGCATCATACCTTCCTCTTGGGGTTGCCCAACGAACGTGTGAAATACACGCCATCAAGCATATTTTACGGCGCCGTTGCCGGGGAGATCAAGACACGCTGCAAGGGAGTCTCCACTTCTCAATCTCTTTACTTTGTTTTTGTCTTGCTTTATTTTATTTACTACTTTGTTTGCTGCATTATATCAAAACACAAAAAAATTAGTTGCTAGTTTTACTTTATTTACTTGTCTTGTTTGCTATATCGAAAACACAAAAAAATTAGTTTACTTGCATTTACTTTATCTAGTTTGCTTTATTTACTATTGCTAAAATGGCTACCCCTGAAAATACTAAGTTGTGTGACTTCACTAGCACAAATAATAATGATTTCTTATGCACACCTATTGCTCCACCTGCTACTACAGCAGAATTCTTTGAAATTAAACCTGCTTTACTTAATCTTGTCATGAGAGAGCAATTTTCAGGTGTTAGTTCGATGATGCTTGCTGCCCATCTCAATAATTTTGTTGAACTATGTGAAATGCAAAAATATAAAGATGTAGATGGTGACATTATAAAATTAAAATTGTTCCCTTTCTCATTAAGAGGAAGAGCTAAAGATTGGTTGCTATCTCTGCCTAAGAATAGTATTGATTCATGGACTAAATGCAAGGATGCTTTTATTGGTAGATATTATCCCCCTGCTAAAATTATATCTTTGAGGAGTAGCATAATGAATTTTAAACAATTGGATAATGAACATGTTGCTCAAGCTTGGGAAAGAATGAAATCACTGGTTAAAAATTGCCCAACCCATGGACTGACTACTTGGATGATCATCCAAACCTTCTATGCAGGACTAAATTTTTCTTCGCGGAATTTATTGGATTCAGCTGCTGGAGGTACCTTTATGTCCATCACTCTTGGTGAAGCAACAAAGCTCCTTGATAATATGATGGTTAATTACTCTGAATGGCACACGGAAAGAGCTCCACAAGGTAAGAAGGTAAATTCTGTTGAAGAATCCTCTTCCTTGAATGATAAGGTTGATGCTATTATGTCTATGCTTGCGAATGATAGGACTAATGTTGATCCTAATAATGTTCCATTAGCTTCATTGGTTGCACAAGAAGAACATGTTGATGTAAACTTCATTAAAAATAATAATTTCAACAACAATGCTTATCGGAACAATTCTAGTAATAACTATAGGCCATATCCTTATAATAATGGTAACGGTTATGCTAATTCTTATGGGAATTCTTACAACAATAATAGGAATACACCCCCTGGACTTGAGGCCATGCTTAAAGAATTTATTAGTACACAAAGCTGCTTTTAACAAATCTGTTGAGGAAAAGCTCAATAAAATTGATATTCTTGTTTCTAGAGTTGATAGTCTTGCCTCTGATGTTGATCTTTTGAAATCGAAAGTTATGCCTAATAGGGATATTGAAAATAAAATTGTTACTACAGCAAATGCCATCCAAGTTAGAATTAATGAGAATATAAGATTAATGGCTGAGCTGCATGCTAGGTGGGATAGAGAAGAAAATGAAAAACTAGCTAAAAAGGAAAATGTAGCTAAAGTTTGGACGATTACCACCACTAGCAATGCTAATGATTCATATGTTGCTGCACCTCCTACTATCCATGATAAAATAATTGGTGTTAGCAAAGCTTCTATTCCTAGTGCAAAGCGCGCAAAATTACACAACTGCTAAAACTGCTAAAACTGCTTGTGATAAAACTGCTGAAATTTTTTCCAAACTTGGGGATGATAATCCCATTGCTTTAGATTGTAATGATTTAGATTTTGATGATTGCCACATCTCTGAAGTTATAAAGTTCTTGCAAAAACTTGCTAAGAGTCCCAATGCTAGCGCTATAAATTTGACTTTCACAAAACATATTACAAATGCTCTCATAAAAGCTAGAGAAGAGAAACTTAAACTTGAAACTTCTATTCCTAGAAAGCTAGAGGATGGTTGGGAGCCCATCATTAAAATGAGAGTCAAAGATTTTGATTGTAATGCTTTATGTGATCTTGGTGCAAGTATTTCGTTATGCCTAAAAAAGTCTATGATATGCTTGACTTGCCACCATTGAAAAATTGTTATTTGGATGTTAATCTCGCTGATAATGCTAAAAAGAGACCTTTGGGGAAAGTTGATAATGTTCATATTATGGTTAACAATAACCTTGTCCCCGTTGATTTTGTTGTCTTGGATATTGAATGCAATGCATCTTGCCCCATTATATTGGGAAGACCTTTTCTTCGAACCGTTGGTGCTACTATTGATATGAAGGAAGGTAATATTAAATATCAATTTCCTCTCAAGAAAGGTATGGAACACTTCCCTAGAAAGAGAATGAAGGTACCTTATGATTCTATTATTAGAACAAATTATGATGTTGATGCTTCATCTCTCGATGTTACTTGAGTTACACTTTACGCGCCTAGGCTGAAAGGCGTTAAAGAAAAGCGCTTATGGGAGACAACCCATGTTTTTACCTACAGTATTTTGTTTTATATTTGTGTCTTGGAAGTTGTTTACTACTGTAGCAACCTCTCCTTATCTTAGTTTTATGTTTTGTTGTGCCAAGTAAAGTCTTTGATAGAAAAGTAAGTACTAGATTTGGATTACTGCGCAGAAACAGATTTCTTTGCTGTCACGAATCTGGGTCTAATTCTCTGTAGGTAACTCAGAAAATTATGCCAATTTACGTGAGTGATCCTCAGATATGTACGCAACTTTCATTCAATTTGAGCATTTTCGTTTGAGCAAGCCTGGTGGCCTAATAAAATCCATCTTTACGGACTGTTCTGTTTTGACAGATTCTGTCTTTTATTTCGCATTGCCTCTTTTGCTATGTTGGATGAATTTCTTTGATCCATTAATGTCCAGTAGCTTTATGCAATGTCCAGAAGTGTTAAGAATGATTGTGTCACCTCTGAACATGTGAATTTTTATTATGCACTAACCCTCTAATGAGTTGTTTCGAGTTTGGTGTGGAGGAAGTTTTCAAGGATCAAGAGAAGAGTATGATGCAATATGATCAAGGAGAGTGAAAGCTCTAAGCTTGGGGATGCCCCGGTGGTTCACCCCTGCATATATTAAGAAGACTCAAGCGTCTAAGCTTGGGGATGCCCAAGGCATCCCCTTCTTCATCGACAACATTATCGGGTTCCTCCCCTGAAACTATATTTTTATTCGGCCACATCTTATGCACTTTGCTTGGAGCGTCGGTTTGTTTTTGTTTTTTGTTTTGTTTGAATAAAATGGATCCTAGCATTCACTTTATGGGAGAGAGACACGCTCCGCTGTTGCATATGGACAAATATGTCCTTAGGTTCTACTCATAGTATTCATGGCGAAGTTTCTCCTTCGTTAAATTGTTATATGGTTGGAATTGGAAAATGCTACATGTAGTAACTCTAAAATGTCTTGGATAATTTGATACTTGGCAATTGTTGTGCTCATGTTTAAGCTCTTGCATCATATACTTTGCACCATTAATGAAGAAATACTTAGAGCTTGCTAATTTGGTTTGCATATTTGGTTTCTCTAGAGTCTAGATAACATCTAGTATTGAGTTTTGAACAACAAGGAAGACGGTATGGAGTCTTATAATGTTTACCATATGTCTTTTATGTGAGTTTTGCTGTACCGTTCATCCTTGTGTTTGTTTCAAATAACCTTGCTAGCCTAAACCTTGTATCGAGAGGGAATACTTCTCATGCATCCCAAATACTTGAGCCAACCACTATGCCATTTGTGTCCACCATACCTACCTACTACATGGTATTTACCCGCCATTCCAAAGTAAATTGCTTGAGTGCTACCTTTAAAATTCCATCATTCACCTTTGCAATATATAGCTCATGGGACAAATAGCTTAAAAACTATTGTAGTATTGAATATGTACTTATGCACTTTATCTCTTATTAAGTTGCTTGTTGAGCGATAACCATGTTTACGGGGACGCCATCAACTATTCCTTGTTGGATATCATGTGAGTTGCTATGCATGTCCGTCTTGTACGAAGCAAGAGAGATCTACCACCTTCATGGTTGGAGCATGCATGTTGTTAGAGAAGAACTTTGGGCCGCTAACTAAAGCCATGATTCATGGTGGAAGTTTCAGTTTGGACACATATCCTCAATCTCATATGAGAATAATAATGGTTGCCACATGCTTATGCATAAAAGAGGAGTCCATTATCTGTTGTCCATGTTGTCCCGGTATGGATGTCTAAGTTGAGAATAATCAAAAGCGAGAAATCCAAAATGCGAGCTTTCTCCTTAGACCTTTGTACAGGCGGCATGGAGGTACCCCATTGTGACACTTGGTCAAAACATGTGCATTGCAAAGATCCGGTAGTCCAAGTTAATTAGGACAAGGTGCGGGCACTATTAGTATACTATGCATGAGACTTGCAACTTGTAAGATATAATGTACATAACTCATATGCTTTATTACTACCATTGACAAAATTGTTTCATGTTTTCAAAATAAAAGCTCTAGCACAAATATAGCAATCGATGCTTTCCTCTTTGAAGGACCATTCTCTTTACTTTTATGTTGAGTCGGTTCACCTATCTCTCTCCACCTCAAGAAGCAAACACTTGTGTGAGCTCGTGCATTGATTCTTACATACTTGCATATTGTACTTGTTATATTACTCTATGTTGACAATTATCCATGAGATATACATGTTACAAGTTGAAAGCAACCGCTGAAACTTAATCTTCCTTTGTGTTGCTTCAATACCTTTACTTTGATTTATTGCTTTATGAGTTAACTCTTATGCAAGACTTATTAATACTTGTCTTGAAGTACTATTCATGAAAAGTCTTTGCTATAAGATTCACCTGTTTACTCATGTCATCACCATTGTTTTGATCGCTGCATCCACTACATATGTTTACAAATAGTATGATCAAGGTTATGATGGCATATCACTTCAGAAATTATCTTTGTTATCATTTTACCTGCTCGGGACGAGCGAGAACTAAGCTTGGGGATGCTTGATACGTCTCCGACGTATCGATAATTTCTTATGTTCTATGCCATATTATTGATGATACCTACATGTTTTATGCACACTTTATGTCATATTCGTGCATTTTACGGAACTAACCTATTAACAAGATGCCGAAGTGCCGATTCTTTGTTTTCTGCTGTTTTTGGTTTCAGAAATCCTAGTAACAAAATATTCTCGGAATTGGACGAAATTAAAGCCCAGGGGCCTATTTTCTCACGAAGCTTCCAGAAGTCCGAAGGAGAGACGAAGAGGGGCCACGGAGGGGCCATACTATAGGGCGGCGCGGCCCCCCCTTGGCCGCGCGGCCACGTGGTGTGGGGCCCCCGTGCCGCCTCTTGACCTACCCTTCCGCCTACAAATAGCCTCCGTGACGAAACCCCCGATGCCGAGAGCCACGATACGGAAAACCTTGCGATACGCCGTCGCCGCCGATCCCATCTCGGGGGATCCGAGGAGATCGCCTCCGGCACCCTGCCGGAGAGGGGAATCATCTCCCGGAGGACTCTACACCGCCATGGTCGCCTCCGGAGTGATGAGTGAGTAGTCTACCCCTGGACTATGGGTCCATAGCGGTAGCTAGATGGTTGTCTTCTCCCCATTGTGCTATCATTGTCGGATCTTGTGAGCTGCCTAACATGATCAAGATCATCTATACGTAATTCTATATGTTGTGTTTGTCGGGATCAGATGGATAGAGAATACTATGTCATGTTAATTATCAAGTTATTATACATGTGTTGTTTATGATCTTGCATGCTCTCCGTTTCTAGTAGAGGCTCTGGCCAAGTTTTTACTTTTAACTCCAAGAGGGAGTACTTATGCTCGATAGTGGGTTCATGCGCATTGACACACAGGACGAGTGACGAAAGTTCTAAGGTTGTGTTGTCTTGTTGCCACTAGGGATAAAACATTGGCGCTATGTCCAAGGATGTAGTTGTTGATTACATTACGCACCATACTTAATGCAATTGTCTGTTGTTTAGCAACTTAATGCTGGAGGGGTTCGGATGATAACTCTGAAGGTGGACTTTTTAGGCATAGATGCGGTTGGATGGCGGTCTATGTACTTTGTCGTAATGCCCAATTAAATCTCACTATACTTATCATGTCATGTATGTGCATTGTTATGCTCTCTCTATTTGTCAATTGCCGCATTGTAATTTGTTCACCCAACATGCTTTTATCTTATGGGAGAGACACCTCTAGTGAGCTGTGGACCCCGGTCCATTCTTTTAATCTTGAAATACAAATCTGCTTGCAATACTTGTTTTTACTATTTTCTCTGCAAACAATCATCTTCCACACAATACGGTTAATCCTTTGTTACAGCAAGCCGGTGAGATTGACAACCTCACTTGTTTCGTTGGGGCAAAGTACTTTGGTTGTGTTGTGCGGGTTCCACGTTGGTGCCGGAATCTCCGGTGTTGCGCCGCACTACATCCCGCCTCCATCAACCTTCAACGTGCTTCTTGGCTCCTCCTGGTTCGATAAACCTTGGTTTCTTTCTGAGGGAAAACTTGCTGCTGTGCGCATCATACCTTCCTCTTGGGGTTGCCCAACGAACGTGTGAAATACACGCCATCATTCTCCGCCCCGTAGCGGCGGCGGAATATTTCTCTGGTCGCTCCCCCGATCTTAGGTTTCTCGGGGGGTTGAAATGCGCGAGGGGCGATGTTAGAAGTTGGAAGGGCGCCCAGACCATGCCTAGGCGCGGCCAAGGCTTGGCCCGCGCCTAGGGGTGGTCTGGCCCCCTCCTGGCCCATCTCTGCCTCCCCTTTGGCTTCCCCCGTCATCTGACAAAATAGGATTTTGTGTATATTTTCTGGGAATTGTTGTTTTTCAGAAATATGGTGTCTTGACGGTCCTTTTTCCAGCAGAATCCTGGCTCCGGTTGTTAATTCTCCAATAATCATGAAACATGCAAAAAATAGATGGAATGACATAAGTATCACCTCTAAATATGAAATATATCAATGAATAACAGTAAATTATTATATACAATAGTGATGCAAATTGGGTGTATCACTCCCCGCCACTGACTAGACCGTTTGGTATTTTTGCTATGGGAAGGAAGAAAGACCATTGGTGCCATCACTCCATCTCCCCCGCAGCCAACATCGTCGAACCACGTGTCATCGCCAATTGCGGCCGATGCATTGTCACAATGCCATGCCACTCTGCCCTCATCAAATTTCCCACTCCCACCGGTTCATCGACACCCTCGGCCCTCCCTCTAACCCCTTACACCTATTTATTCTCCAGCACCGGCAACCTGTACCATAAACTGTTAGTTCCGCATCGGCGACCCTGCCCTGACAGCCATAAGTCCATTTCAAGCCTACGTCGGCGCATATGCGACCAACTGTGTCGGTCCCTTCCCGACTCAGTCTAGGCTCTTTGTTGCTTTGTCCACTGCGGATGTCCATGACATTACTAACCCCAGTGATGATGGTTTTGTGCGTGTGGTGACCATGGAGGAGAGAGAAGAGGGTATCGGGGAGAAATGAGAATGTGGAAAGTGAAGAGAAATAAGGGTAGGGCATAAGGCGCCACACGTGATGGGTGAAGCCCACATAGGGTGTGTTATCATGGACATGATCAACCACAAGAGAGTGGTCATGCCACTTGAACTATGGTGTTGTTTCAACAAGGAAACTCATATTACGAGTTATACGCTTGAATCTGCCCCTACAAATTGATCAAACATTTGTTCATAATCGGCTCTTGAAGCACCATCTTTGGTAATTTATTTTAAGAGACGATTAGGATAATGTATTGTTTTAAGGCATGTACCTAAAATTTTAATGATTTTGATCGAACATGTATTGAATTTGGCACTTGTTGACAGAACCGCTACATACGCGAGAGAGAAGGCGATAAAAAAGAACCAATCTAGGGTTTCATTCCTCTCACATGCGAAACCATCGGTATGTCCCTCCTTCGGTGGCCTTGGGGCCTTGGAGGTGCGACATACCACGATCTCTTGTCGACGGGATGTTTCAGTTCTTACTTTTTAGGCATTTGCAGTGTCTTGTTTAGGATGGTGAAGCGGCGGCTAAGCCCTAAAGTCATAATAAGGTCCTCCTTGCCCTATTCCAGTTCCGACGGTGCGCGTAGTGCCGATGGAGGGCGTGTATAGTTGTCTTCCTAGTGGATCTCCTCGAATCCAACCAGTATTGGTGTTAGTTGTCGTGGTTGCAAGTATGATCTTTCTGATCTATGGTTTTTATCTTTTTATCTTTTTGTGATGGTTGCTACTATGTGCACAGTCCTTTGGGGTATTAGCACGATGAATTCTTGTCCGTCTACTACAACAAGATTTGCTCAGCTCCAATAAGGAAGGGCGATGATGGTGGCCACCTTTGGCTCGCTCTAGTGCTTGTAGTCTTCGCTAGGTGGTCCAAGAATCTAATTGTAATTTTTATTGCTTTTAGAACTCTTTATACTAGTGTTGATGATTGTTAATAGATCTCTATTTTTCGCAAATAAAGGGTATTGCATTGAGCTAGCAATATTTTTTCTTATGACTTCGTATAAAAGGTTGTATGTTACTGATGGCGTGTATTTCACACGTTCGTTGGGCAACCCCAAGAGGAAGGTATGATGCGCACAGCAGCAAGTTTTCCCTCAGAAAGAAACCAAGGTTTATCGAACCAGGAGGATCCAAGAAGCACGTTGAAGGTTGATGGCGGCGGGATGTAGTGCGGCGCAACACCGGAGATTCCGGCGCCAACGTGGAACCTGCACAACACAACCAAAGTACTTTGCCCCAACGAAACGGTGAGGTTGTCAATCTCACCGAGCTTGCTGTAACAAAGGATTAACCGTATTGTGTGGAAGATGATTGTTTGCGAGAGAAAATAGTAAAAACAAGTATTGCGGCAGATTTGTATTTCGGTATTAAAGAATGGACCGGGGTCCACGGTTCACTAGAGGTGTCTCTCCCATAAGATAAAAGCATGTTGGGTGAACAAATTACGGTCGGGCAATTGACAAATAGAGAGGGCATAACAATGCACATACATGACATGATAAGTATAGTGAGATTTAATTGGGCATTACGACAAAGTACATAGACCGCCATCCAAGCGCATCTATGCCTAAAAGTCCACCTTCGAGGTTATCATCCGAACCCCCTCCGGTATTAAGTTGCTAAACAACGAGACAATTGCATTAAGTATGGTGCGTAATGTAATCAACAACTACATCCTCGGACATAGCGCCAATGTTTTATCCCTAGTGGCAACAGACACAACACAACCTTAGAACTTTACATCCTTTGTCCCGGTGTCAATGCGGGCATGAACCCACTATCGAGCATAAGTACTCCCTCTTGGAGTTAAAAGTAAAAACTTGGCCGAGCCTCTACTAGAAACGGAGAGCATGCAAGATCATAAACAACACATGTATAATAACTTGATAATTAACATGACATGGTATTCTCTATCCATCGGATCCCGACAAACACAACATATAGAATTACAGATAGATGATCTTAATCATGTTAGGCAGCTCACAAGATCCAACAATGAAGCACAATGAGGAGAAGACAACCATCTAGCTACTGCTATGGACCCATAGTCCAGGGGTGAACTACTCACTCATCACTCCGGAGGCGACCATGGCGGTGTAGAGTCCTCCGGGAGATGAATCCCCTCTCCGGCGAGGGTGCCGGAGGAGATCTCCAGAATCCCCCGAGATGGGATCGGCGGCGACGGCGTCTCGGTGAGGTTTTCCGTATCGTGGTTTTTCGCATCGGGGGTTTCGCGACGGAGGCTTTAAGTAGGCGGAAGGGCGGGTCAAGGGGCGTCACGAGGGCCCACACTATAGGTCGGCGCGGCCAAGGCACGGGCCGCGCCGCCCTATAGCCTCGGCCACCTCGTGGCCCCACTTCGTGTGTTCTTCGGTCTTCGGAAGCTCCGTGGAAAAATAGGCCCCTGGGTCTTCGTTTCGTCCAATTCGAGAATATTTCGTTACTAGGATTTACGAAACCAAAAACAGCAGAAAACGAGAGCGGCACTTCGGCATCTTGTTAATAGGTTAGTTCCGAGAAAATGCACGAATATGACATAAAGTGTGCATAAAACATGTAGGTATCATCAATAATATGGCATAGAACATAAGAAATTATCGATACGTCGGAGACGTATCAAGCATCCCAAAGCTTAGTTCCGCTCGTCCCGAGCGAGGTAAAACGATAACAAAGATAATTTCTGAAGTGATATGCCATCATAACCTTGATCATACTATTTGTAAACATATGTAGTGGATGCAGCGATCATAACAATGGTGATGACATGAGTAAACAAGTGAATCATATAGCAAAGACTTTTCATGAATAGTACTTCAAGACAAGTATTAATAAGTCTTGCATAAGAGTTAACTCATAAAGCAATAAATCAAAGTAAAGGTATTGAAGCAACACAAAGGAAGATTAAGTTTCAGCGGTTGCTTTCAACTTGTAACATGTATATCTCATGGATAATTGTCAACATAGAGTAATATAACAAGTACAATATGCAAATATGTAGGAATCAATGCACGGTTAATCACAAGTGTTTGCTTCTTGAGGTGGAGAGAAATAGGTGAAGCTGACTCAACATAAAAGTAAAGAGAATGGTCCTTCAAAGAGGAAAGCATCGATTGCTATATTTGTGCTAGAGCTTTTATTTTGAAAACATGAAACAATTTTGTCAACGGTAGTAATAAAGCATATGAGTTATGTAAATTATATCTTACAAGTTGCAAGTCTCATGCATAGTATACTAATAGTGCCCGCACCTTGTCCTAATTAACTTGGACTACCGGATCTTTGCAATGCACATGTTTTGACCAAGTGTCACAATGGGGTACCTCCATGCCGCTTTGTACAAAGGTCTAAGGAGAAAGCTCGCATTTTGGATTTCTCGCTTTTGATTATTCTCAACTTAGACATCCATACCGGGACAACATGGACAACAGATAATGGACTCCTCTTTAATGCATAAGCATGTGGCAACAATTATTATTCTCATATGAGATTGAGGATATATGTCCAAACTGAAACTTCCACCATGAATCATGGCTTTAGTTAGCGGCCCAAAGTTCTTCTCTAACAACATGCATGCTCCAACCATGAAGGTGGTAGATCTCTCTTGCTTCGAGACAAGACGGACATGCATAGCAACTCACATGATATCCAACAAAGAATAGTTGATGGCGTCCCCGAAACATGGTTATCGCACAACAAGCAACTTAATAAGAGATAAAGTGCATAAGTACATATTCAATACCACAATAGTTTTTTAAGCTATTTGTCCCATGAGCTATATATTGCAAAGGTGAATGATGGAATTTTAAAGGTAGCACTCAAGCAATTTACTTTGGAATGGCGGATAAATACCATGTAGTAGGTAGGTATGGTGGACACAAATGGCATAGTGGTTGGCTCAAGTATTTTGGATGCATGAGAAGTATTCCCTCTCGATACAAGGTTTAGGCTAGCAAGGTTATTTGAAACAAACACAAGGATGAACGGTACAGCAAAACTCACATAAAAGACATATGGTAAACATTATAAGACTCCATACCGTCTTCCTTGTTGTTCAAAACTCAATACTAGATGTTATCTAGACTCTAGAGAAACCAAATATGCAAACCAAATTAGCAAGCTCTAAGTATTTCTTCATTAATGGGTGCAAAGTATATGATGCAAGAGCTTAAACATGAGCACAACAATTGCCAAGTATCAAATTATCCAAGACATTTTAGAGTTACTACATGTATCATTTTCCAATTCCAACCATATAACAATTTAACGAAGAAGAAACTTCGCCATGAATACTATGAGTAGAGCCTAAGGACATATTTGTCCATATGCAACAGCGGAGCGTGTCTCTCTCCCATAAAGTGAATGCTAGGATCCATTTTATTCAAACAAAACAAAAAACAAAAACAAACCGACGCTCCAAGCAAAGTACATAAGATGTGGCCGAATAAAAATATAGTTTCGGGGGAGGAACCTGATAATGTTGTCGATGAAGAAGGGGATGCCTTGGGCATCCCCAAGCTTAAACGCTTGAGTCTTCTTAATATATGCGGGGGTGAACCACCGGGGCATCCCCAAGCTTAGAGCTTTCACTCTCCTTGATCATATTGCATCATACTCCTCTCTTGACCCTTGAAAACTTCCTCCACACCAAACTCGAAACAACTCATTAGAGGGTTAGTGCATAATAAAAATTCACATGTTCAGAGGTGACAAACTCATTCTTAATACTTCTGGACATTGCATAAAGCTACTGGACATTAGTGGATCAAAGAAATTCATCCAACATAGTAAAAGAGGCAATGCGAAATAAAAGACAGAATCTGTCAAAACAGAACAGTCCGTAAAGATGGATTTTATTAGGCCACCAGACTTGCTCAAACGAAAATTCTCAAATTGAATGAAAGTTGCGTACATATCTGAGGATCATGCTCGTAAATTGGCGTAATTTTCTGAGCTACCTACGGGGAGATAGACCCAGATTCGTGACGAGCAAAGAAATCTGGAACTGCGCAGTAATCCAAATCTAGTACTTATTTTTCTATCAAAGACTTTACTTGGCACAACAAAACTTAAAACTAAGATAAGGAGAGGTTGCTACAGTAGTAAACAACTTCCAAGACACAAATATACAACAAAGTACTGTAGTAAAAACATGGGTTGTCTCCCATAAGCGCTTTTCTTTAACGCCTTTCAGCTAGGCGCAGAAAGTGTATCTCAAGTGTTATCGAAGGGTGGTGCACCTACAGCGGGGTTTGGAGTTTTCTCAACCATGCATAGTATATTGGATACATAAGTTTCAGCGTCTCCCTTTTCATTAGTCTTGGGCTTGCTACTCTCATCAAACAAATTTTCGAGGAACAAGCCAAGCATAGTTATGTTCTAGTGCATCATTCATAGCTAGGAGTTTACATGGTATGGGTGCTTTGATCTCCCCACCATCATTAATATTATTAGTGTATCTTATTCTATCCATGTCCATCTTTTCAAGGAGACTAACAAAATTAGTATGAGAACCAAGCATATTAAATTTAGCAAAGACCTTCCTAGCTTCTCTTGCTAGACCACCAAATTCTCTAAGAAGGGTTTCTAAAACAAAATCTTTCTTTTCCCCCTCTTCCATATCACCAAGTGTAAGAAACATGTGTTGGATTATAGGATTGAGATTAACAAATTTAGTTTCCAACGAGGCGAACTAAAGCGACGGCAGCAATTTCATAAGTGGGAGCAAGGTCTACCAAGTGTCTATCTTCAAAATCTTCAGTGGTACTAACATGGGTGAAAAATTCTTCTATATTGTTCCTCCCAAGTATAGACCCTTGTCCTACCGGTATGTTCTTTGTGGTAAAATTAAAAGGAAACATGATGAAATAAGTAAAGTAAATGCAAGTAACTAAATTTTTTTTTGTGTTTTTGATATAGCAAACAAGACAGTAAATAAAGTAAAGCTAGCAACTAATTTTTTTGTGTTTTGATATAATGCAGCAAACAAAGTAGTAAATAAAATAAAGCAAGACAAAAACAAAGTAAAGAGATTGAGAAGTGGAGACTCCCCTTGCAGCGTGTCTTGATCTCCCCGGCAACGGCGCCGAGAAAAAGAGCTTGATGGCGTGTATTTCACACGTTCGTTGGGCAACCCCAAGAGGAAGGTATGATGCGCACGGCGGCAAGTTTTCCCTCGAGAAAGAAACCAAGGTTTATCGAACCAGGGAGGAGTCAAGAAGCACGTTGAAGGTTGATGGCGGCGGGATGTAGTGCGGCGCAACACCGGAGATTCGGCGCCAACGTGGAACCTGCACAACACAACCAAAGTACTTTGCCCCAACGAAACAGGTGAGGTTGTCAATCTCACCGGCTTGCTCGTAACAAAGGATTAACCGTATTGTGTGGAAGATGATTGTTTGCGAGAAAATAGTAAAAACAAGTATTGCAGCAGATTTGTATTTCGGTATTAAAGAATGGACCGGGGTCCACGGTTCACTAGAGGTGTCTCTCCCATAAGATAAAAGCATGTTGGGTGAACAAATTACGAGTCGGGCAATTGACAAATAGAGAGGGCATAACAATGCACATACATGACATGATAAGTATAGTGAGATTTAATTGGGCATTACGACAAAGTACATAGACCGCCATCCAAGCTGCATCTATGCCTAAAAAGTCCACCTTCGAGGTTATCATCCGAACCCCCTCCAGTATTAAGTTGCTAAACAACAGACAATTGCATTAAGTATGGTGCGTAATGTAATCAACAACTACATCCTCGGACATAGCGCCAATGTTTTATCCCTAGTGGCAACGACACAACACAACCTTAGAACTTTACGTCACTTTGTCCTAGGTGTCAATGCGGGCATGAACCCACTATCGAGCATAAGTACTCCCTCTTGGAGTTAAAAGTAAAAACTTGGCCGAGCCTCTACTAGAAACGGAGAGCATGCAAGATCATAAACAACACATGTATAATAACTTGATAATTAACATGACATGGTATTCTCTATCCATCGGATCCCGACAAACACAACATATAGAATTACAGATAGATGATCTTGATCATGTTAGGCAGCTGACAAGATCCAACAATGAAGCACAATGAGGAGAAGACAACCATCTAGCTACTGCTATGGACCCATAGTCCAGGGGTGAACTACTCACTCATCACTCCGGAGGCGACCATGGCGGTGTAGAGTCCTCCGGGAGATGAATCCCCTCTCCGGCGGGGTGCCGGAGGAGATCTCCGAGAATCCCCCGAGATGGGATCGGCGGCGACGGCGTCTCAGTAAGGTTTTCCGTATCGTGGTTTTTCGCATCGGGGGTTTCGCGACGGAGGCTTTAAGTAGGCGGAAGGGCAGGTCAAGGGGCGTCACGAGGGGCCCACACTATAGGTCGGCGCGGCCAAGGCCTGGGCCGCGCCGCCCTATAGCCTGGCCACCTCGTGGCCCCACTTCGTGTGTTATTCGGTCTTCTGGAAGCTCCGTGGAAAAATAGGCCCATGGGTTTTCGTTTCGTCCAATTCCGAGAATATTTCGTTACTAGGATTTCGAAACCAAAAACAGCAGAAAACGAGGACGGCACTTCGGCATCTTGTTAATAGGTTAGTTCCAGAAAATGCACGAATATGACATAAAGTGTGCATAAAACATGTAGGTATCATCAATAATATGGCATAGAACATAAGAAATTATCGATACGTCGGAGACGTATCAGTTACTCCCTCTATTCACAATTACTTTGCATTCTAGGTTTAGTCAAATCTAAACTTTGTAAATTTTGATTAAATACTAAAATAAAATATCAACATCTACAATGTAAATTTAGACCATTCGTGAAGTACTCCCAGTGCTGCAACGGTGAGGTGGGGCACTTAACTTTCTAGCCCCGGGGGCATGTATAGAAATTGTCTTGAGTGAGTTTTTTTACATGAATTTGGTAAAATGCAAGTTCCCTTTTAAAGTAAATCTAGTACTCCATACAGTATTAATTGTCGCAGATTAGGACATGCATCTCCATCGGCGCCTTCCAAATAGTCGTCGGCAGAGGTGCCTGCACCTCTGTATGGGGGACGATGCATCCTCTATTTGGGGAGCTGTTCCACACCGGCGCCTCCAAACCGGCTGCCCCGATAGATGTTTTGAATTAAAATCACAAATAAAAGTATAGAAAATGAATAAAGAGAAGAAACATTCCATTCCAGAAACTAATACATAATTGGGAACATGGTTTACACGAAGATATAGTTTGGAACATGGTTTTCCATAAACTAATACATAGTTTGAACCATGGTTGACACAAATATAAAACATTGCAAAAAAACTAAACCTAACTAGGTCGGTCATCACAGGTTTCGTGTGTTCGCTGCCAAGAAAGAACACTCGATGGCACACCCGGTCACCTAAACTGGAAAATCCAGCTGGTGAGGGTGCCCATGTTGGTTCTTTCGATGAAGAATATCCAAAAACATGCGTGCTGATATTCGCTGCGAAGAAAAAACACTTAGTCATCGTCCTCCTCGACGCTGACGACGTGGTAGTGGTGGCGGCAGCGCGTTGATACGTCTCCAACGTATCTATAATTTCTTATGTTCCATGCTAGTTTTATGACAATACCTACATGTTTTATTCACACTTTATAATGTTTTATGCATTTTCTGGGACTAACCTATTAACAAGATGCCACAGTGCCAGTTTCCATTTTCTGCTGTTTTTGATTTCAGAAAAGTTAGTTTACAAATATTCTCGGAATTGGACGAAACAAAAGCCCACGGCCCTATTTTCCACGGAGTGTTCCAGAAGTCCGAAGAAGAGTCGAGGAAGGCCAGCAGGGGGCCCACACCATAGGGTGGCGCGGGGGGCCCCACTGCCGCGCCCAGGTGTGGTGAGGGAGCCCCCTGGCTCCCCCGATGCTGCCCCCTCGCCTATTTATTCCTTCGTCTCGGAAAACCCTAGTACCAAGAGCAAAAATACGAGAAAAGTTCCAGAGACGCCGCCGCCGTCAACCCCATCTCGGGGGTTCTGAAGATCTCCTCCGGCACCCTGCCGAAGAGGGGAATCATCACCGGAGGGCTCTACATCACCATGCCCACCTCCGGACTGATGCGTGAGTAGTTCATCCTTGGACTATGGGTCCATAGCAGTAGCTAGATGGTTGCCTTATCCTATTATGCCATCATGTTTAGATCTTGTGAGCTGCCTATCATGATCAAGATCATCTTATTGTAATGCTACATGTTATGTTTGTTGGGATCCGATGAATATGGAATACTATGTCAAGTTGATTATTGATCTATCATATATGTTATTTATGATCTTGCATGCTCTCCGTTGCTAGTAGAGGCTCTGGCCAAGTTGATACTTGTAACTCCAAGAGGGGGTATTTATGCTAGATAGTGGGTTCATGCCTCCATTGAATCTGGGACAGTGACAGAAAGTTCTAAGGTTGTGGATGTGCTGTTGCCACTAGGGATAAAACATCAATGCTTTGTCTAAGGATATTTGTATTGTTTACATTACGCACAGTACCTAATGCAATTGTCTGTTGTTGGCAACTCTGGAAGGGGTGCGGATGCTAACCCGAAGGTGGACTTTTTAGGCATAGATGCATGCTGGATGGCGGTCTATGTTCTTTGTCGTAATGCCCTAAGTAAATCTCATAGTAGTCATCATGATATGTATGTGCATTGTTATGCCCTCTCTATTTGTCAATTGCCCAACTGTAATTTGTTCACCCAACATGTTATTTATCTTATTGGAGAGACACCATTAGTGAACTGTGGACCCCGGTCCATTCTTTTACATCTGAAATACAACCTACTGCAATCATTGTTCTCTTTTGTTTTCTGCAAGCAAACATCATTTTCCACACCATACATTTAATTCTTTGTTTTCAGCAAGCCGGTGAGATTGACAACCTCACTGTTAAGTTGGGGCAAAGTATTTTGATTGTGTTGTGCAGGTTCCACGTTGGCACCGGAATCCCTGGTGTTGCGCCGCACTACACTCCTTCACCAACAACCTTCACGTGGCCTTCATCTCCTACTCGGTTCGATAACCTTGGTTTCTTGCGAGGGAAAACTGCGTTGTTGTACTCATCATACCTTCCTCTTGGGGTTCCCAACGGACGTGTGCTTTACCGTCACAAGCAGCTACTTTTCTGGCGCCGTTGCCGGGGAGATCAAGACACGCTGCAAGGGGAGTCTCTCACACCCAATCTCTTTACTTTGTTTATTGTCTTGCTTTATTTTATTTTCTGTCTTGTTTGCTTTATTTATATCAAAAACACAAAAAAATTAGTTACTTGTTTTACTTTATTTAATTCGGTTTTGCTTTATTTATTTTTATTATTGCTAAAATGAGTAGTCCTGAAGTTGAAGTGCGTTCGTTTAAGCAACAAGGGGAGAAAGTTTTAAAGATGCTTGGTATAGAATTAGTGATGCTCATCATAGGTGCACTAAGAAACACTCCACTATTATCCTCCTTAGGAACTTTTATGTTGGTATCTCTAGCTGGAATAGGTATGTTCTTGATACTCTTACAGGGGGTAATTTCCTAGGTACTCCTGGTTTAGAAGCTAGTTATATCATTGAGAGTCTAGTTGGAATACCACCTGTTAATGAAGTTAAAATTGAAACCTCTCTTGAGGATATCATGAAAAAGTTGGAGGCCATAGAGAAAAATCTTCCAAGTGTTGAGACTAAATTGGGAATATTACTTGATAATACTGATAAACTTGATAAATCTCTGGGAGGAATTAATGAAAGAATTGCTGTCTTAGAAACTTGTGCTATCCATGATAATCAAACCCATAGGATTGGTGAACTTGAAGAAGCTATGGGAACCTTGGGTTCAACTTTTTCTTCTCTTAAGTTTAAGGAGAAAGCTTATGTGGGTAAGGAGCAAAAGTTCATATATGTACCTAAGGTGCCAAAGCCAAAGAATCATTATGAGCTTAAAATTGATAAAACCCTTAGTACCACTATGGGAAATTTAGATAATGGAGCATCTAAGATACCTTTTGCGACAAGTTGTGTTTTTAAGGAAAATTATGATATTGATGCTTCTTCTCTTGATGTTACTTGATTTTCACTTTCTGCGCCTAGCTGAAAGGCGTTAAAAAAAGCGCTTATGGGAGACAACCCATTATTTTATTTCTGCAATTTTTGTTTTATATTTGAGTCAAGGTGCTTGTTACTAATGTAGCAATACCTTTGTATCTTTATTTTCTTGCATTGTTGTGCCAAGTAAAGTCTTTGATAGAAAGTTGATACTAGATTTGGATTTCTGCGCAGAAACAGATTTTTAGCTGTCACGGTTTTGAGCTGTTCTCTCTGTAGAAAAATCGTAAAATCTTGAAAAAATTCATGAGTAATCCTCAGATATTTACGCAACTTTCATTCAACCTGAGCTTTTCCATCTGAGCATGTTAAGTGCCTCGAAAAAAATCGTCTTTACGGACTATTCTGTTTTGAAAGATTCTGCCTTTTATTTCGCATTGCCTCTTTTACTGTGTTTGAGTGGGTTTCTTTGCTCCATTAAATTTCAGTAACTTTGGGTAATGTCGTGTTGGGAATGATTGTGTCCTTGCTGAACATGTGAATTTTTGATTATGCACTAACCCTCTAATAAGATTGCTTTGAGTTTGGTGTGAAGGAAGTTTTCAAGGATCAAGAGAGGAGGATGATATAATATGATCAAGAAGAGTGAAAAGTCTAAGCTTGGGGATGCCCCCGTGGTTCATCCCTGCATATTTAGAGAAGACTCAAGCGTCTAAGCTTGGGGATGCCCAAGGCATCCCCTTCTTCATCAACAACTTATCAGGTCACCTCTAGTGAAACTATATTTTAATTCTGTCACATCTTATGTGCTTTATTTGGAGCGTCTGTGTGCTTTTATTTTCGTTTTGTTATTTTCATTCTCTGAATAAATCGGATCCTAACATGCTTATGTGGGAGAGAGACACGCTCCGCTTTTTCATTTGAACACTGGTGTTGTTCGTTTTACTTTTAATGTTCATGGCAAAAGCTGAAAGCTGCTGCATTTATTGCTATTTGGTTGGAAACAGAAAATGCTTCATGTGGTAATTGGTATATTGTCTTGAATAATTTTGTACTTGGCAATTGTTTTGAGTTCTCAAGTAGATCATGTTTAAGCTCTTGCATCATGTAATTTAACCTATTAGTGGAGAACTACCGTAGAGCTTGTTGAAATTTGGTTTGCATGATTGGTCTCTCTAAGGTCTAGATATTTTCAGGTAAAAGTGTTTGAGCAACAAGGAAGACAGTGTAGAGTCTTATAATGCTTGCAATATGTTCTTATGTAAGTTTTGCTGTACCGGTTTATACTTGTGTTTGCTTCAAACAACCTTGCTAGCCAAAGCCTTGTGCTGAGAGGGAATGCTTCTCGTGCATCCAAAACCTTGAGCCAAAACCTATGCCATTTGTGTCCACCATAACTACCTACTATGTGGTATTTTTCTGCCATTCCAAGTAAATACTTCATGTGCTACCTTTAAACAATTCAAAACTTTATTACTCCTTATTTGTGTCAATGTTTCATAGCTCATGAGGAAGTATGTGGTGTTTTATCTTTCAATCTTGTTGGGCAGACTTTCACCAATGGACTAGTGGCACATCCGCTTATCCAAGAATTTTGCAAAAAGAGCTGGCAACGGGGTGGCCAACCCCAATTAATTAACTTTCATTAATAATTCTCTTCACATTTTTTGCCCTGATTTATCACTAAGCAACTTAATTTTGCAATAGACACTCCTCCATGGTATGTGAAATGTTGGAAGGCACCCGAGGATTCGGTTAGCATGGCTTGTGAAAGCAAAAGGTTGGGAGGAGTGTCATCTATAAATAAAACTAAAATACATGTGTGTACAAAAGAGAAGAGGGATGATCTACCTTGCTGGTAGAGATAACGTCCTTCATGGGAGCCGCTCTTTGAAAGTCTGTTTGACAAGGGGGTTAGAGTGCCCACTACCATTCGTTGACAACAACAAACACCTCTCAAAACTTTACTTTTATGCTCTCTTTATGATTTCAAAACTTGAAAAGCTCTAGCACATGATTTAATCCCCGCTTCCCTCTGCGAAGGGCCTTTCTTTTACTTTATGTTGAGTCAGTTTACCTACTTCTTTCTATCTTAGAAGCAAACACTTGTGTCAACTATGTGCATTGATTCTTACATGCTTGCTTATTTCACTCATCATATTACTTTGTGTTGACAATTATCCATGAGATATACATGTTGAAAGTTGAAGGAAATCGCTGAAACTTAAATCTTCCTTTGTGTTGCTTCAAAACCTTTTATTAAGAATCTATTGCTTTATGAGTTAACTCTTATGCAAGACTTTTTGATGCTTGTCTTGAAAGTACTATTCATGAAAAGTTTTTCCTATATGATTCAGTTGTTTAGTCATTATCTTTTTGTTAGTAAACTATAGACCATTGCTTTGAGTCACTTCATTCATCTCATATGCTTTACAATAGTATTGATCAAGATTATGATGGTAGCATGTCACTTCAGAAATTATTCTTTTTATCGTTTACCTACTCGAGGGCGAGTAGGAACTAAGCTTGGGGATGCTTGATACGTCTCCAACGTATCTACAATTTCTTATGTTCCATGCTAGTTTTATGACAATACCTACATGTTTTATTCACACTTTATAATGCTTTTATGCATTTTCTGGGACTAACCTATTAACAAGATGTCACAGTGCCAGTTCCTGTTTTCTGCTGTTTTTTATTTCAGAAAAGTTAGTTTACAAATATTCTCGGAATTGGACGAAACAAAAGCCTACGGCCCTATTTTCCACGGAGTGTTCCATAAGTCCGAAGAAGAGTCGAGGAAGGCCAGCAGGGGGCCCACACCATGGGGTGGCGCGGGGGGCCCCACTGCCGCGCCCAGGTGTGGTGAGGGAGCCCCCTGGCTCCCCCGACGCTGCCCCTTCGCCTATTTATTCCTTCGTCTCGGAAAACCCTAGTACCGAGAGCCAAAATACGAGAAAAGTTCCAGAGACGCCGCCGCCATCAACCCCATCTCGGGGGGTTCTGAAGATCTCCTCCAGCACCCTGCTGGAGAGGGGAATCATCACCGGAGGGCTCTACATCACCATGCCCACTTCCGGACTGATGCGTGAGTAGTTCATCCTTGGACTATGGGTCCATAGCAGTAGCTAGATGGTTGTCTTCTCCTATTATGCCATCATGTTTAGATCTTGTGAGCTGCCTATCATGATCAAGATCATCTTATTGTAATGCTACATGTTGTGTTTGTTGGGATCCGATGAATATGGAATACTATGTCAAGTTGATTATTGATCTATCATATATGTTATTTATGATCTTGCATGCTCTCCGTTGCTAGTAGAGGCTCTGGCCAAGTTGATACTTGTAACTCCAAGAGGGGGTATTTATGCTAGATAGTGGGTTCATGCCTCCATTGAATGCGGGACGAGTGACGAAAGTTCTAAGGTTGTGGATGTGTTGTTGCCACTAGGGATAAAACACCAATGCTTTGTCTAAGGATATTTGTATTGTTTACATTACGCACGAGTACTTAATGCAATTGTCCGTTGTTTGCAACTTAATACTGGAAGGGGTGCGGATGCTAACCCAAAGGTGGACTTTTTAGGCATAGATACATGCTGGATGGCGGTCTATGTTCTTTGTCGTAATGCCCTAAGTAAATCTCATAGTAGTCTCATGATATGTATGTGCATGTAGGGATTCGTTGCATAGAAAACAAAAAAATTCCTACCGCGAGAACACAATCCAAGCCAAGATGCAATCTAGAAGACGGCAGCAACGAGGAGATGATCGAGACTCACCCTTGAAGATTTCCAAAGCCTACAAGATGAGGCTCTTGTTGCTGCGGTAGACGATCACTTGCCGCTTGCAAAAGCGCGTAGAAGATCTTGATCACGGTGCCACGATCGGGCAACACCTCCGTACTCGGTCACACGTTCGGTGTTGATGAAGACGACGTCCTTCTCCCCGTTCCAGCGGGCAGCGGAAGTAGTAGCTCCTCCTTGAATCCGGCAGCACGACGGCGTGGTGGCGGTGGCGACGGAGAACTCCAGCGGAGCTTCGCTAAGCGTTGCGGGAGAGGTGGATGAGGTGGGGCTGCTAGGGTTTGGGAGAGGGAGAGGTGGCCGGCCACTATGAGGGGTGCGGCCACAATGGCTTTTGTGTGGCCGGCCCCCTCCCCTTGCTCCTCATTATATAGGTGGAACACCCAAGAGTTGGTCTACAAGTCTTCGAATAAGACCCCAAACCAAAACCTTCCATATGACATGAAACCTACCCAAGGTGGGATTCCCACTTGAGGTGGGACTCCCACCTTTCCTTGGGAGGGGGTAGCCGGCCACCTTAGGTGGAGTCCACTCGGGACTCCACCCCTAGGGTTGGCCGGCCATGGGTGGTGGAGTCCCTCCGGGACTCCGCCTTCCAAAGTGATTTCTTCCGGACTTTTCTAGAACCTTCTAGAACCTTCCATAAATGCACCAGATCATTTTCAAACTTATAAAATGACTTCCTATATATGAATCTTATTTTCCGGACCATTCCGGAACTCCTCGTGATGTCCGGGATCCCATCCGAGACTTCGAACAATTACTTCAAACTCCATTCCATATTTCAAGTTCTACTATTACAGCATCAAACCTTAAGTGTGTCACCCTACGGTTCGCGAACTATGTGGACATGGGTGAGAACTCTCTCCGACCAATAACCAATAGTGGGATCTGGAGATCCATAATGGCTCCCACATATTCAACGATGACTTAGTGATCGAATGAACCATTCACATACGATACCAATTCCCTTTGTCACGCGATATTTTACTTGTCCGAGGTTTGATCATCGGTATCACTCTATACCTTGTTCAACCTCGTCTCTGACAAGTACTCTTTACTCGTACCGTGGTATGTGGTCTCTTATGAACTTATTCATATGCTTGCAAGACATTAGACGACATTCCACCGAGAGGGCCCAGAGTATATCTATCCGTCATCGGGATGGACAAATCCCACTCGTTGATCCATATGCCTCAACTCATACTTTCCGGATACTTAATCCCACCTTTATAACCACCCATTTACGCGAGTGGCGTTTGATGTAATCAAAGTACCTTTCCAATATAAGTGATTTACATGATCTCATGGTCATAAGGACTAGGTAACTATGTATCGAAAGCTTATAGCAAATAACTTAATGACGTGATCTTATGCTACGCTTAATTGGGTGTGTCCATTACATCATTCATATAATGATATAACCTTGTTATTAATAACATCCAATGTTCATGATTATGAAACTAACCATCTATTAATCAACAAGCTAGTTAAGATGCATACTAGGGACTCTTTGTTGTTTACATATCACACATGTACCAATGTTTCAGTTAATACAATTATAGCATGGTATATAAACATTTATCATAAACATAAAGATATATATAATAACCACTTTTATTATTGCCTCTTGGGCATATCTCCAACAGTCTCCCACTTGCACTAGAGTCAATAATCTAGATTACATTGTAAGGTACCTAACACCCATGGCAACCTGGTGTTGGTCATGCTTTGCCCTAGGGAGAGCTTTAGTCAACGGATCTGCTACATTCAGATCAGTGTGTACTTTGCAAATCTTTACTTCTCCATCTTCGATGTACTCTCGAATCGAGTGGTAACGCAGCTTGATATGCTTCAGCCTCTTGTGTGACCTTGGTTCTTGTGCATTGGCGATGGCACCCATGTTGTCACAGTAGATGACTAGTGGGTCCAATGCACTAGGAACCACACCGAGCTCTACAATGAACCTCTTCATCCATACCGCTTCTGATGAAGCCTCTGAAGCCGCTATGTACTCTGATTTTGTTGAAGACTTCGCCCGTGCACTGCTTCGAGCTTGCCCAGCTTACTCGCAGCACCATTCAATATAAACACGTACCCGTGACCGTGACTTAGAGTCATCGGGATCGTTGTTCCAACTTGCATCGGTGTAACTTGTTACAACGAGCTCTTGGTCACCTCCATAACAAAGAAACATATCCTTAGTTCTTTTCAAGTACTTCAGGATATTCTTGACCGCTGTCCAGATGTTACATCCCCGGATCACTTTGATATCTCGCTAGTCAAACTAACAACATGTGCTATATCCGGTCTAGTACATAGCATGGCATACATGATAGAGCCTACCGCCGAAGCATAGGGATCCGACTCATCCATTCTCTTTCTTCGCCGTAGCTGGTCCTTGAGTCTTACTCAAGACCTTGCCTGGTAACATAGGTAAGAATCCTTTCTTACTTTCGTCCATTCTAAACTTCTTTAGAATCTTGTCCAGGTATGTACTCTGTGATAGCCCTATTAGACGTCTTTATCTATCTCTATAAACCTTGATGCCTAATATATACGATGCTTCACCAAGGTCTTTCATTGAAAAACTATTATTCAAATAACCTTTTACACTGCTTAATAGTTCTATATCATTCCCAATCAGTAATATGTCATCTACATATAATATCAGGAATGCTACAGAGCTCCCACTCACTTTCTTGTAAATACAGGCCTCTCCATGACACTGTATAAACCCGAAGTCTTTGATTACTGATACATCCAAAACGTATCTACTTTCCCGAACACTTTTGCTATTGTTTTGCCTCTAATTTGTGTATTTTGGATGCAACTAACACGGACTAACGCTGTTTTCAGCAGAACTGCTCTGGTGTCTCGTTTTTGTGCAGAAATCCAACTTTCAGGAAAATCCTCGGAATTTATGCGAAAGGTCCTATTTTCCCAGAATATTGACGGAGCCAGAAGGGAAAGCCGGGTGGAGGCCCGAGGGCCCCACACACTAGGCCGGCGCGGCCCAGGAGGGGGGGGCGCCGCCTTGTTGTGTGGGCGCCTCGGCTGGCCCCCGACGCCCTCCTTCGGACTACTTATTGCCTTCGACCTAAAAACGCATGGGGGTTAGTCGAAATCGCCAGAAACCATCCAGTACGCCGCCACCATCGCGAAACTCCGTCTCGGGACCAGAAACTCCGTTCTGGCACTCCGCCGGGACGGGGAATTGGAGGAGATCATCGCCATCATCACCACCGATGCCTCTCCATCGACCAGCCATGTTTCCCCCATCCATGTGTGAGTAATTCCCCCGCTGTAGGCTGAAGGGGATGGTAGGGATTGGATGAGATTGGTCATGTAATAGCATAAGATTGTTAGGGCATAGTGCCTAGTGTCCGTAATTGGTACTTTTATGATATTTTTGCAACTTGTTATGATTAATGCTTGTCACTAGGGCCCGAGTGCCATGATCTCAGATCTGAACATGTTATCAATTCATTATGATATTCATTGCTTTATGATCTTACCTGCAAGTTGTATACACGTATTACTGTCCGGAACCCGAGGCCTGATACGTCTCCGACGTATCGATAATTTCTTATGTTCTATGCCATATTATTGATGATACCTACATGTTTAATGCACACTTTATGTCATATTCGTGCATTTTATGGAACTAACCTATTAACAAGATGCCGAAGTGCCGCTTCGTTGTTTTCGCTGTTTTTGGTTTCAGAAATCCTAGTAACGAAATATTCTCGGAATTGGACGAAATCAAGACCCAGGGGCCTATTTTGCCACGAATCTTCCAGAAGACCGAAGAGCATACGAAGTGGGGCCACGAGGTGGCCAAACCACAAGGCGGCGCAGCCAAGGGGGGGCCGCGCCGCCCTGTGGTGTGGGCCCCTCGTCAGCCCCCGACTCGCCCTTCCGCCTACTTAAAGCCTCCGTCGCGAAACCCCGATGCGAAAAACCACGATACGGAAAACCTTACCGAGACGCCGCCGCCTCCAATCCCATCTCGGGGGATTCGGAGATCTCCTCCGGCACCTCGCCGGAGAGGGGATTCATCTCCCGGAGGACTATACACCGCCATGGTCGCCTCCGGAGTGATGAGTGAGTAGTTCACCCCCGGACTATGGGGCCATAGCAGTAGCTAGATGGTTGTCTTCTCCTCATTGTGCTTCATTGTTGGATCTTGTGAGCTGCCTAACATGATCAAGATCATCTATCCGTAATACTCTATGTTGTGTTTGTCGGGATCCGATGGATAGAGAATACCATGTTATGTTAATTATCAAGTTATTGCATATGTGTTGTTTATGATCTTGCATGCTCTCCGTTATTAGTAGAGGCTCTGGCCAAGTTGATGCTAGTAACTCCAAGAGGGAGTATTTATGCTCGATAGTGGGTTCATGCCTGCATTGACACCGGGACAGTGACGTAAAGTTCTAAGGTTGTGTTGTGCCGTTGCCACTAGGGATAAAACATTGATGCTATGTCCGAGGATGTAGTTATTGATTACATTACGCACCATACTTAATGCAATTGTCTCGTTGCTTTGCAACTTAATACTCGGAGGGGTTCGGACGATAACCCGAAGGTGGACTTTTTAGGCATAGATGCAGTTGGATGGCGGTCTATGTACTTTGTCGTAATGCCCAATTAAATCTCACTATACTTATCATGACATGTATGTGCATTGTTATGCCCTCTCTATTTGTCAATTGCCCGACCGTAATTTGTTCACCCAACATGCTTTTATCTTATGGGAGAGACACCTCTAGTGAACTGTGGACCCCGGTCCATTCTTTAATACTGAAATACAAATCTGCTGCAATACTTGTTTTACTGTTTTCTCTGCAAACAATCATCTTCCACACAATTCGGTTAATCCTTTGTTACAGCAAGCCGGTGAGATTGACAACCTCACTCGTTTCGTTGGGGCAAAGTACTTTGGTTGTGTTGTGCGGGTTCCACGTTGGCGCCGGAATCCCCGGTGTTGCGCCGCACTACATCCCGCCGCCATCAACCTTCAACGTGCTTCTTGGCTCCTCCTCGGTTCGATAAACCTTGGTTTCTTTCCGAGGTAAAACTTGCTGCTGTGCGCATCATACCTTCCTCTTGGGGTTGCCCAACGAACGTGTGAAATACACGCCATCAAGCATATTTTCTCGGCGCCGTTGCCGGGGAGATCAAGACACGCTGCAAGGGGAGTCTCCACTTCTCAATCTCTTTACTTTGTTTTTGTCTTGCTTTATTTTATTTACTACTTTGTTTGCTGCATTATATCAAAACACAAAAAAATTAGTTGCTAGCTTTACTTTACTTACTGTCTTGTTTGCTATATCAAAAACACAAAAAAATTAGTTTACTTGCATTTACTTTATCTAGTTTGCTTTATTTACTACTGCTAAAATGGCTACCCCTGAAAATACTAAGTTGTGTGACTTCACTAGCACAAATAATAATGATTTCTTATGCACACCTATTGCTCCACCTCGCTACTACAGCAGAATTCTTTGAAATTAAACCTGCTTTATCGAATCTTGTTATGCGAGAGCAATTTTCTGGTGTTAGTTCTGATGATGCTGCTGCCCATCTCAATAATTTTGTTGAATTGTGTGAAATGAAAAAGTATAAAGATGTAGATGGTGACATTATAAAATTAAAATTGTTCCCTTTCTCATTAAGAGGAAGAGCTAAAGATTGGTTGCTATCTCTGCCTAAGAATAGTATTGATTCATGGACTAAATGCAAGGATGCTTTTATTGGTAGATATTATCCCCCTGCTAAAATTATATCTTTGAGGAGTAGCATAATGAATTTTAAACAATTGGATAATGAACATGTTGCTCAAGCTTGGGAAAGAATGAAATATTTGGTTAAAAATTGCCCAACCCATGGACTGACTACTTGGATGATCATCCAAACCTTCTATGCAGGACTAAATTTTTCTTCGCGGAATTTATTGGATTCAGCTGCTGGAGGTACCTTTATGTCCATCACTCTTGGTGAAGCAACAAATCTTCTTGATAATATGATGGTTAATTACTCTGAATGGCACACGGAAAGAGCTCCACAAGGTAAGAAGGCCTTTTCTTCGAACCGTTGGTGCTACTATTGATATGAAGGAAGGTAATATTAAATATCAATTTCCTCTCAAGAAAGGTATGGAACACTTCCCTAGAAAGAGAATGAAGTTACCTTATGATTCTATTATTAGAACAAATTATGATGTTGATGCTTCGCTCTTGATGTTACTTGAGTTACACTTTCTGCGCCTAGCTGAAAGGCGTTAAAGAAAAGCGCTTATGGGAGACAACCCATGTTTTTACTACAGTATTTTTATTTTATATTTGAGTCTTGGAAGTTGTTTACTACTGTAGCAACCTCTCCTTATCTTAGTTTTGTGTTTTGTTGTGCCAAGTAAAGTCTTTGATAGTAAAGTAAGTACTAGATTTGGATTACTGCGCAGTTCCAGATTTCTTTGCTGTCACGAATCTGGGTCTACCTCCCTGTAGGTAGCTCAGAAAATTAAGCCAATTTACGTGCATGATCCTCAGATATGTACGCAACTTTCATTCAATTTGAGCATTTTCATTTGAGCAAGTCTGGTGGCCTAATAAAATCCATCTTTACGGACTGTTCTGTTTTGACAGATTCTGCCTTTTTATTTCGCATTGCCTCTTTCGCTATGTTGGATGAATTTCTTTGATCCATTAATGTCCAGTAGCTTTATGCAATGTCCAGAAGTGTTAAGAATGATTGTGTCACCTCTGAACATGTGAATTTTTATTATGCACTAACCCTCTAATGAGTTGTTTCGAGTTTGGTGTGGAGGAAGTTTTCAAGGATCAAGAGAGGAGTATGATGCAATATGATCAAGGAGAGTGAAAGCTCTAAGCTTGGGGATGCCCCGGTGGTTCACCCCTGCATATTCTAAGAATACTCAAGCTGTCTAAGCTTGGGGATGCCCAAGGCATCCCCTTCTTCATCGACAATATTATCGGGTTCCTCCCCCGAAACTATATTTTTATTCCGTCACATCTTATGCACTTTGCTTGGAGCGTCGGTTTGTTTTTGTTTTTGTTTTGTTTGAATAAAATGGATCCTAGCATTCACTTTATGAGAGAGAGACACGCTCCGTTGTAGCATATGGACAAGTATGTCCTTAGGCTCTACTCATAGTATTCATGGCGAAGTTTCTTCTTCGTTAAATTGTTATATGGTTGGAATTGGAAAATGCTACATGTAGTAATTCTAAAATGTCTTGGATAATTTGATACTTGGCAATTGTTGTGCTCATGTTTAAGCTCTTGCATCATATACTTTGCACCCATTAATGAAGAAACACTTAGAGCTTGCTAATTTGGTTTGCATATTTGGTTTCTCTAGAGTCTAGTTAATATCTAGTATTGAGTTTTCAACAACAAGGAAGACGGTGTAGAGTCTTATAATGTTTACAATATGTCTTTTATGTGAGTTTTGCTGCACCGTTCATCCTTGTGTTTGTTTCAAATAACCTTGCTAGCCTAAACCTTGTATCGAGAGGGAATACTTCTCATGCATCCAAAATCCTTGAGCCAACCACTATGCCATTTGTGTCCACCATACCTACCTACTACATGGTATTTATCCGCCATTCCAAAGTAAATTGCTTGAGTGCTACCTTTAAAATTCCATCATTCACCTTTACAATATATAGCTCATGGGACAAATAGCTTAAAAACTATTGTGGTATTGAATATGTACTTATGCACTTTATCTCTTATTAAGTTGCTTGTTGTGCGATAACCATGTTTACGGGGACGCCATCGGCTATTCTTTGTTGAATATCATGTGAGTTGCTATGCATGTCCGTCTTGTCCGAAGTAAGAGAGATCTACCACCTTAATGGTTGGAGCATGCATATTGTTAGAGAAGAACATTGGGCCGCTAACTAAAGCCATGAATCATGGTGGAAGTTTCAGTTTTGGACACATATCCTCAATCTCATATGAGAATAATAATTGTTGCCACATGCTTATGCATTAAAGAGGAGTCCATTATCTGTTGTCCATGTTGTCCCGGTATGGATGTCTAAGTTGAGAATAATCAAAAGCGAGAAATCCAAAATGCGAGCTTTCTCCTTAGACCTTTGTACAGGCGGCATGGAGGTACCCCATTGTGACACTTGGTTAAAACATGTGCATTGCAAAGATCCGGTAGTCCAACCTAATTAGGACAAGGTGCGGGCACTATTAGTATACTATGCATGAGGCTTGCAACTTGTAAGATATAACTTTCATAACTCATATGCTTTATTACTACCGTTGACAAAATTGTTTCATTTTTTCAAAATAAAAGCTCTAGCACAAATATAGCAATTGATGCTTTCCTCTTTGAAGGACCATTCTTTTTACTTTTATGTTGAGTCAGTTCACCTATCTCTCTCCACCTCAAGAAGCAAACACTTGTGTGAACTGTGCATTGATTCTTACATACTTGCATATTGTACTTGTTATATTACTCTATGTTGACAATTATCCATGAGATATACATGTTATAAGTTGAAAGCAACCGCTGAAACTTAATCTTCATTTGTGTTGCTTCAATACCTTTACTTTGATTTATTGCTTTATGAGTTAACTCTTATGCAAGACTTATTGATGCTTGTCTTGAAGTACTATTCATGAAAAGTCTTTGCTTTATGATTCACTTGTTTACTCATGTCATTACCATTGTTTTGATCGCTGCATCCACTACATATGTTTACAAATAGTATGATCAAGGTTATGATGGCATGTCACTTCAGAAATTATCTTTGTTATCGTTTTACCCGCTCGGGACGAGCAGAACTAAGCTGGGGATGCTTGATACGTCTCCGACGTATCGATAATTTCTTATGTTCTATGCCATATTATTGATGATACCTACATGTTTAATGCACACTTTATGTCATATTCGTGCATTTTATGGAACTAACCTATTAACAAGATGCCGAAGTGCCGCTGTCTGTTTTCTGCTGTTTTTGGTTTCAGTAAATCCTAGTAACGAAATATTCTCGGAATTGGACGAAATCAAGACACAGGGGCCTATTTTGCCACGAACCTTCCGGAAGACCGAAGAGCATACGAAGTGGGGCCACGAGGTGGCCAAACCACAAGGCGGCGCGGCCAAGGGGGCCCGCGCCGCCCGTGGTGTGGGCCCCTCGTCGGCCCCCGACTCCGCCCTTCCGCCTACTTAAAGCCTCCGTCGCGAAACCCCTGATGCGAAAAACCACGATACGGAAAACCTTACCGAGACGCCGCCGCCGCCAATCCCATCTCGGGGGATTCTGGAGATCTCCTCCGGCACCCCGCCGGAGAGGGGATTCATCTCCCGGAGGACTCTACACCGCCATGGTCGCCTCCGGAGTGATGAGTGAGTAGTTCACCCCTGGACTATGGGTCCATAGCAGTAGCTAGATGGTTGTCTTCTCCTCATTGTGCTTCATTGTTGGATCTTGTGAGCTGCCTAACATGATCAAGATCATCTATCCGTAATACTCTATGTTGTGTTTGTCGGGATCCGATGGATAGAGAATACCATGTTATGTTAATTATCAAGTTATTGCATATGTGTTGTTTATGATCTTGCATGCTCTCCGTTATTAGTAGAGGCTCGGCCAAGTTGATGCTAGTAACTCCAAGAGGGAGTATTTATGCTCGATAGTGGGTTCATGCCCGCATTGACACCTGGGACGAGTGACGGAAAGTTCTAAGGTTGTGTTGTGCTGTTGCCACTAGGGATCAAACATTGATGCTATGTCCGAGGATGTAGTTATTGATTACATTACGCACCATACTTAATGCAATTGTATGTTGCTTTGCAACTTAATACCGGAGGGGTTCGGACGATAACCTCGAAGGTGGACTTTTTAGGCATAGATGCGGTTGGATGGCGGTCTATGTACTTTGTCGTAATGCCCAATTAAATCTCACTATACTTATCATGACATGTATGTGCATTGTTATGCCCTCTCTATTTTTCAATTGCCCGACTGTAATTTGTTCACCCAACATGCTTTTATCTTATGGGAGAGACACCTCTAGTGAAATGTGGACCCCAGTCCATTCTTTAATACCGAAATACAAATCTGCTTGCAATACTTGTTTTACTTGTTTTCTCTCGCAAACAATCATCTTCCACACAATTCGGTTAATCCTTTGTTACAGCAAGCCGGTGAGATTGACAACCTCACTGTTTCGTTGGGGCAAAGTACTTTGGTTGTGTTGTGCAGGTTCCACGTTGGCGCCGGAATCCCTGGTGTTGCGCCGCACTACATCCCGCCGCCATCAACCTTCAACGTGCTTCTTGGCTCCTCCTGGTTCGATAAACTTTGGTTTCTTTCTGAGGGAAAACTTGCTGCTGTGCGCATCATACCTTCCTCTTGGGGTTGCCCAACGAACGTGTGAAATACACGCCATCAAGGCCCCAAAGTGACAGAAATTGGGACAACCGGAGGGGATGGCGGTGATATGAGGATCACATGTGTTCACGGAGTGTTAATGCTTTGCTCCGGTGCTCTATTAAAAGGAGTGCCTTAATTTCCAGTAGATTCTCTAGAGGCCCGGCTGCCACCGACTGGTAAGACAAAAGATGTTGTGCAAGTTTCTCATTGCGAGCACGTACGACTATATATGGAACACATGCCTATTGATTGATTAGTACTTGGATACCGTTTTATTATTATCTGCAAATGCCCTCGCTTTGATTGTTACATGAGTTTCTCTCATCCATGCAACGCCCGTTCATCCATCCCTGTGCCTACAGTATCTTAATCCTCGCTGTTTACTATAATCATTACTCGCTGTCTTTGTTACTTTCTTGCTCGTTATTTCACTACCGCTACTACTATAAAACTGTTACTATCGATAAACTCTTGCGAGCAAGTCTCGTTTCCAGTGCAGCTGAATTGACAACTCCGCTTGTTAAGGCTTTCAAGTATTCTTTGTCTCCCCTTGTGTCGAATCAATAAATTGGGTTTTACTTCCCTCGAAGACTGTTGCGATCCCCTATACTTGTGGGTCATCAAGACTATTTTCTGGCGCCGTTGCCGGGGAGCATAGCTTTATTTGGAAGTTCACTTGGATTGATATTGTTCGCTGCAAATTCTTCATCATGGGTAAACCTCGCGATCCTAAAGTCGCTATATTACCATCCACTACAAGAAAAGGTACAACTCGAGTACCTCTCGTCGCTCTTGATTCACCATCCGTGATTGATAAACTTGTTTCACCACCACATACTTCACATGCTCGGTACTTCGCTAGATCTGAAAATTCTTATAATATTGATGATGCTTCTACCGTGCTTGATGATAGTGGTTCATTGGGATCTTTTCTAGATGCTACAATTGCTAGGTCTAGACAAATTGAAAATGCTGAAACTCCTAATGAAAATGCTGCTACACCTGTTAATTCACCTGAGTCTGTTGAATACTCTAGTGATAATCTTGATGAGGATTATGTAGAACTTGATGATGATTTTATTGATAAATGCAATGCTACTACTGATGCAAGAAAAATTAAAAAGTTGCTTGCACAACATACTGTTAGATATAAACTGTCTCCTGATCCTAAATTTGCCACATCTCCTATAAACATTAAGGATAAAGATTATGATTTTTCTCTTGATTTGTCTCATATATCTATTGTGGAGAAAACACCTTTTTGTGGTACTGAAAAAGAAAGTTCTGTAGAACACATGATTGAGCTATCTACTCTTAGTAGCTTGTTTTCTGATGATGTTAAGAAGCGTACTTATTTCGTTGCTAAAATTTTCCCTTTCTCATTAAAGGATGATGCTAAAACTTGGTATAATAATTTGCCACCTGATTCTATTAATAGTCCAAAAGAATTGCTTGATGTCTTCTTCCGGAAATACTTTCCTGCTAGTGCTCAACATATTGCTTTGCAGAGAATTTATAATTTTGATCAGGAAGATGGAGAGAAATTGCTCGAGGCTTGGGCTAGATTTTGCTCTCTTATTAGAGCTCGGCCGACCATGATTTGGAAAAGCATGATTTACTTGATATATTTTATAGTGGACTAACCATTGAGTCTAGGGCATACCCGGATAGTTGTGCTGGTTGTGTTTTCAAGAAAACAACTCCGGACGATGCTCGAAGAATTATTGGCGAGAATAGGCCGGAATCATGATGATTGGTCTACACCCGAACCAACCTCGACACCAATATTGAAGAAGAGGGGTATGATTAAATTAAATGATGAAGATATGAGGGAAGCCAAGAAATCTCTTAAAGAGAAGGGTATTAAATCCGAAGATGTGAAGAATTTACCTCCCATAGAAGATTCATGTAAGATCACTCCCCCTTCATCCATGATTGAGGTACACTCTCTTGAACGCTTTACTAGAGAAGATATTCCATATTCAAAACCTCCTGCTCAATGCTTAGATGAGTTTGATAATTATATTGAAAGTAATTTCAATATGAGAGTAGAGAATCATTTAATGGAAAATTCTCGAGCTATTGGTGAATTGCATGGTATTGTGGGGAGAACCTCCAATGATGTTAAGATGCTTGTTAAACATTTTCAAATGGTTCAAACTCAAATTGATCAACTCACTAAAGTGCAAAATGACTTGTTAAAAGATAATTCTAAAGAAAAGCATGCTTATGAAGTAACAACTAGAGGCGGTGTTTCTACCCAGGATCCTCTATATCCCGAAGGGCATCCCAAAAGAGTTGAACAAGATTCTCAACAAACTCGAAACTAGTGCTCCATCTAAGAAAAAGAAAAAGAAACATAAAACTGTTGTAGAATCCTCTGAGCCTGTTAATGATCCTAATAGTATTTCTATTTCTGATGCTGAAACTGAAAGTGGTAACGAAAAGGATAAAGATAATGATAAGAATGATGCTTCTGATAAAGAAGAGGTTGAAGAAGAACCTGAAAAGCATGCTAAAAATAAAAAGTATACTAAAGAAGATTTTATTGCTAAGAAACATGGTAATGAAAGGGAACCTTGGGTTCAAAAGCAAATGCCTTTTCCTGCTAAGAAACTAAAATCAAAGGAAGAAGAACACTATAATAATTTCTATGATTGGATGAAACCTTTATTCCTGCAAATACCTTTGACTGATGCTATTAAATTGCCTCCTTATTCAAAGTATATGAAAGATATTGTGTCTAACAAAAGGAAAATTCCTAATGAGGAGATTTCCACTATGCTTGCTAATTACTCTTTTAATGGTAAGGTTCCAAAGAAGCTTGGCGACCAGGTATACCGACTATTCCTTGTTCTATTAAGAATAATTATGTTAGAACTGCTCTATGTGATTTGGGAGCGGGTGTTAGTGTTATGCCCTTCTCTCTTTATAAGAGACTTTATTTAGATAAGTTGATACCGACTGATATATCTTTGCAAATGGCTGATAAACCTACTGCTATTCCTGTTGGTATATGTGAGGATGTTCCTGTTCAAGTTACTAATAACCGCTTGATATTAACCGATTTTGTTGTGTTGGAAATGCCTCGAAGATGATAATATGTCTATTATTCTTGGGAGACCTTTTCTTAACACCGCAGGGGCTGTTATTGATTGCAATAAAGGAAAAGTTACTTTCAATATCGATGACAAGGAGCATACCGTTTATTTTCCCAAGAGGATTGAGAAAGCATGTGGAGTCAATACAATTTCTAATGTGAGAACTATCAAAGTGGGAACTATTGATTGTCCAATATATGAGCCCAAAGAAGAATATCAAACTCTTGTGATTGGATCCATATCAATTCAATACAAGGTAACATGATTGATTTGAGGTTTAATTCTTCTTATGTTATGTAAAATTTATTTGGTGGCAAGACTTGATCAACCTTGTTAACAAATTCATTTTATATGCATAGAAGAGCTAAACAACATCTCTTTCTTCCTCCACTTGATCTACTTGCTGTAGCACTTTTGTTTTTGCAAAGTTCTTTAGTTAATTAGAGATTTCAAAATCTTTTTCTGCCCAGTAATAATAATTTTGACACCCGTGAAATGTGCATTTTTCAAAGTTTTCAAAAATTCACAAAAATTATACCATTGGTCCTATTTTTCGACGAGGCACCTGGGAACACCTGGGGATGACCAGTGGGGCACCCCAGGGTGGCACCCCACAGGCCGGCGCGGCCAGCAAGGGGGGCGCGCCACCCTGTTGTGTGGGCCCCTCCTTGCCACACTTCATCATCTCTTCCTCCCACTCTCTTCTCTCTCCCGAAAAAACTCGCACCAGGTTCCTCTCACTCACGTTTCTGCTCAAGAGCTCAAGATTTCTCGATCTCTTTGCTCAGCCCGATTTCCGTCCGAAATTTGGCACATTTTCTCTCCGTATGTGACTCCTCCGATTATCCAAGTAGAATTTTGTTTGGTGGAGTATATCTTGAATATTTTGCTGCTGTAGGTAACATGTTTAGTGAGCTTGCATGCTTGTTCTAAGTGGTAGAAACTAGTTTTGATGCATGATTAGTACTCTAGCAAGTTCCTATGGTAGTTTCCCTCAATTATATGTCACCAAATCAAATTTTATATTGTTTGTTGAAAAATTTCAGAAAAGGAAGATGGATAACCACAACTTTGGAGAAATGTTTGAAAGAGAAACGACGAGCACGGGGAGGCCCTCAAGGTCATCCACCCGATTCAGGCAATCCTATAATGAGGATCTCATCGCACCAAGCTTCGCACCCGAAGAGGACAATGGAGTCCCTAATGCTTCATCCTTCCCATGTTATGACTTTTTGAGAAATGCAGGGTTGTTGGATGATTTCTTGACCCTCGTCGGTAAGGCGGGCTTAACCACCTACATGGGAGATGAGAGTGAGCAATACTACATGCTCACTAAAATCTTTGTGGAGAGCTTCAAGTTCAACAACAAGCACTTTCGCCCGACAGTTGCATTCAAGATCTATGGTAAACCTATTACTATGAAGTTGGAAGATTTTTGTGCTGCATTGGATATTGCCCCTGTAGGTACAACAAAGAAGATTGAGGACAACCCCAAGGAATTGCTGGAGCTCTATCAAGGAATCACCAATGATGATTGTCGCACCATTCAGCGTGGCAAGATAAGAAACATTCAACTCCCCGCCATTAAGTATTTTGCTTATTACATCGCTACTAGCATTCTTGGTAGGGAGAACACTAGTAACATATCTAGCTATCATCTTGGTTTCTTAATTGCTGCACTCACTAGGGACACACCTTATCATCTTGGTGCTCTTGTTGCTCGCCGCTTGTCTAATAAGGGGCCCATATTTGGAGGAATTATTGCATCGCGCATTTTAGCATATCTAGAGCTTCCTGTTAACCCGACTGATGTGAAAATAACTCCTATGAGGCTTGATATTGCTGCTATGAAGAGTCACCAATTTGTTACAGCTGACTCTAGTTTAGATAATATTGTCTATAGAATGTTGTTTGCTGATGGGGAAGAGAGGGAAGTCCCTTTGCCGCAGCCAGATTTGTTCAGTGTTGACAGGAAACCATGGTCGCGCTCTAAGGAGGAGGTGGATGAGCAGTCGAAGATACATAGCTTCCACCAGCAGCATGACTCCGAGGACTCCAGAGCCCTCCTACGACTACACCGTCATGTATCCGGGTGCTTCTTCCAGCACATACCCGGAATATGATCCATCTTCGTCGTACTACGGAGGTGCTTCTTCATGGGCACCATGGGGTTGATCTCCACTTAGGCCAAAAGCCTAAGCTTGGGGGGAGGTATACCGGCATCACTTATTCTTTGCATATTATGGTTGCTGGATACTTGTATATACTTGTTTAGTTTCTTTGAGTGGTTTTCTAATGAGAGGAAGATGATATTTGGGGAAGTGCTGATTGAAAACAGATTCTGGGCTGTTACTAAAAAAATTCTTGCGCACATCCAGAACGTTATTTTGATCTGCCAATTTTTTTGCATGTTCCCCAGGTTGTTATCTAACTTTCATTAGTTGAACACTTTTCGAGCTGAGCAGCGTAAGAATTTCTTTAAAATCGATTCATCGTATCGTTGTCAAGTTTTGGCAGATTTCTGCCATCTTGCTTTTCTGTGTTTCTTTTAGTTTTCATTTTCTTGTTTTTGCTTTGTTTCTTTCCTAAAACACAAAAAGACCAAAAATGTTTCTGTTGTTTCTCTTCACCACTTGTTTATTTTAGTTTCTTGCTTTTATCTTGCTTTATTTGCTATCGTTGGTTTGCTATAAGAAAATCCAAAAAGATTTTGCTTTGTTTGCTTGTTTCCTTTTGTTCTTGTTTCCAATTTCGAAAACACCAAAAATATTTGCTGTTCTTCTTTGGTTTTGTAAAGTTCTTTATGAGTTCAATGGTCTTCGGTGGCTGGAGCGTGGTTTTCATTCCATATTATTCAAGCTACACAAGTGAAAAGGCAATAATGACGATCTACGACAATCTGATTGTGGTGAGAGGCTGGTATGAACTCTATTTGTTTTCATTTTTGTACATATACTCATCCATGTGAGCATGCTTAGTTGGTTCATGTGAGGTATATGTCATTTAAGAAAGTCTAGTAGTTCATGATCTCTCATGATTAGCTCCAATTTATTAATATGAGTAGCATGTCATAAATATTTGCTTGCATTGCTTTATTCATAGATAGGTATGACATTGTGGTATCCTCCTCTGAATAATTCTCTTGAATCAACTTGGCACATGCTCACGCATGCATATGACTGAACAAAATGTCAATTAAGCCTCGATGATTTACTTTACCTCAGAGTTCTTGTATCACTTTTATGTCACCGTTAATTTATTTTTGTCGCAAGCATGATTATGACAGTTATTGCTCTCTTGGTTGTCGCTTCCCAGTCTATTGCTAGCCTTCACTTGTACTGAGCGGGAACGCTGCTCGTGCTTCCAAACACATGAAAACCAAGTTATTCCAGAGTGTCCACCATAAATACCTATGCATGGCATTTCAAACCATTCCAAGTAAATTCTCATGTGCTACCTTTAAACCTTCAAAATGCTTCTCAACTTGTGTTAATGTTTCATAGCTCATGAGGAAGTATGTGGTGTTTATCTTTCAATCTTGTCATTTACTCTTGACAGACTTTCATAATGGACTAGTGGCACATCCGCTTATCCAATAATTTTGCAAAAAGAGCTGGCAACGGGGTTCCCAGCCCCAATTAATCAACTTTCATTAATAATTCTCTTCACATGTTTTGCCCTGATTTATCAGTAAGCAACTTAAATTGCAAATAGACACTCCTCCATGGTATGTGATTGATGGAAGGCACCCGAGGATTCGGTTAGCCATGGCTTGTGTAAGCAAAGGTTGGGGGGAGTGTCATCCATAATGAAACTAAAGTACGTGTGTAAACAAAACAGAAGAGGGATGATTTACCTTGCTGGTAGAAATAACGTCCTTCATGGGAGCCGCTCTTGAAAGTCTGGTTGACGAGGTAGTTAGAGTACCCATTATCATTCGTTGACAACAACAAACACCTCTCAAAATAATTTTACTCATGTTTTATAAATGAAAAGCTCTAGCACATGTTAATCCCTGCTTCCCTCTGCGAAGGGTCAATCTTTTACTTTTACATTGAGTCTCCATCCTTTCTTTGAGCACTTTCTTGAGAGCATAACTGTCATTCTTAGTATAATATGCTTGTCCCAAAATGTGATTAATTGTGGTATAACTTTGATGCTTTAATCTTTGATAACCTCTACTTCCAGTCGTCTCATGAACCTCAAAGGTGCCCGAGCATTTATGTTTTGCTGTACAATTACGGGCAAGCGAGATACCACTTTATCATATCATTCTATGAACATTGCAATCCTGCTGATAGACATGATTCATGATGCTCATTATTAGTTTGTTGGTACCTTTTCCATGATTGACATAGCTATTAGATGATTTTATTTGCATGTATCTTATTATGAACTGCTTAAGTACTTGCCATATCATGAGAATATTTACATCATATGAACAAATGTGTTCGTGAAAGTTCTTTTATCGCACTCGGTTGTCAAGCTGAATTGCTTGAGGACAAGCAATAAGCTAAGCTTGGGGGAGTTGATACGTCCAAAACGTATCTACTTTCCCGAACACTTTTGCTATTGTTTTGCCTCTAATTTGTGTATTTTGGATGCAACTAACACGGACTAACGCTATTTTCAGCGAGAACTGCTCCGGTGTCTCGTTTTTGTGCGAAATCCAACTTTCAGGAAAATCCTCGGAATTTATGCGAAAGGTCCTATTTTCCCAGAATATTGACGGAGCCAGAAGAGCAAGCCGGGTGGGGGCCCGAGGGCCCCACACACTAGGCCGGCGCGGCCCAGGAGGGGGGCGCGCCGCCTTGTTGTGTGGGCGCCTCGGCTGGCCCCTGATGACCCACAAGTATAGGGGGTGTATCGTAGTATCTTCGATAAGTAAGAATATCGATCCCAACGAGGAGCAGAAGGTGTTGACAAGCAGTTTCGATGAAGGATTCACTGTAAATGCTCACAGACAAGTATTCAGGGCGTTTTGATGTAACAGATGAATAAAGTACAAGTAAGTAAAATGCGAGAGAAATAATTGCAGCAAGTGGCCCAATCCTTTTTAGCACAAAGGAAAAGCCGGTTTGTTTACTTATAATGACCAAACGTTCTCGAGGACACACGGGATTTTAGTCTAGTGCTTTCGCTATATACAGCTGATTAATCTTCATTGTTTTGATAAGTGTTGTGTGGGTGAACCTATGCTAATGTACCGCCCTTCCTAGGACTAATACATACTTGTGATTATACCCCTTGCAAGCATCCGCAACTACAAGAAAGTAATTAAGATAAATCTAACCACAGCCTTAAACTCGAGATCCCGCGATCCCTCCCGCATCGATATACCAACGGGGGCTCGGGTTTCGTCACTCCGGCAACCCCGCAATTGGCAAACGAGTACAAGATGTATTCCCCTAGGCCCATAAATGGTGAAGTATCGTGTAGTCGACGTTCACACGACACCACTAGAAGAATGACACCACAACTTAAATATCATAACATTGAATATTACTCAACCATAATTCACTACTAGCATTTAGACTTCACCCATGTCCTCAAGAACTAAACGAACTACTCACGAGACATCATATGGAACATGATCAGAGGTGATATGGTAATGAATAACAATCTGAACATAAACCTTGGTTCAACGGTTTCACTCAATAGCATCAATAACAAGTAGAAATCAACACCGGGAGAGTTTCCCTATCAAACAATCAAGATCAAACCCAAATTGCTACAGCGGTGACGAGGTGCTGCGGTGGAGATGGCGGTGATGATGATGAAGATGATGGTGATGGTGATGGAGATGATGTCCAGCTCGATGGTGGTGACGATGGCGTCGATTTCCCTCTCCAGGAGGGAATTTCCCCGGCGGATTCCTGCCCGCCGGAGAGCTCTTTTCTCTCGGTGTTCTCCACCCCGCGAGGCGGCCGTGGCTCTTCGCGACGTACCCTCCGGAGCTTCGGTTTTCGGGACGAAGGGTTTCGCGTAGAAAAGGAGGCGAAAGGGGCCGTGGGGCCCCCACACCACAAGGTGGCGCGGCCGAGCCATGGGCCGCGCCGGCCCGTGGTCCGGCCCCACCTTGGGACTTCTCGGCTCCCCTTCCGGCTTTCTCCGTCATCTGGAAAAATAGGATTTTTGGTGTAATTTCCTTCCACAGTTGATCTTCCGAAATATTGCATCCTGACGGTGCTTTTTCCAGCAGAATCCTGGCTCCGGTGCGTGATCTCCAAATAATCATGAAACATGCAAAATGGATGAAATAACATAAGTATTGTGTCCCAATATGAAATATATCAATGAATAACAGCAAATTATGATATAAAATAGTGATGCAAATTGGACGTATCAACTCCCCCAAGCTTAGACTTCGCTTGTCCCCAAGCGAAACCGAACTCGGTAAACAGGACCACATGTTTATGGAGTGAAGAGTCGATAAATAAAATACGGACAAGAAGCATCATATTCATTCACACAAGACATTATAGTAAACAACTTCCTCATATAACTCAACTTGAAACAAGTATAAGGTAATCACAAATAAAGGTGCATAAGAAATCATAATTGGTGATGGCAAACTTTGTTCTTGGTCACAGAACAGTTAACAGATTATACTTATCTATTGAGCAACGCTCTCATATTAAAACTTAGGGATTTCTATTTTCGTTCCCTCGGTTCCTTAGTTGTGCTCAGTTTTCCCCAGCTCCTTAGTTTCCTCAGTTTTCCCCAAGACCTTGTCTGAAACCATCACGGATGCTATAACGGCCGGTTGCCCGACGGTTGACCATTATCTTCTGACTAGTGGGGCCACGTAGAGCCCGCAAAGACACGTCAGACCATCCATCTTTGTTTGACCGTAAGCATCGCTGTATCCCCGACCAAAACGCGCACGATTGGGGCTTCGGTATATCGAATGACAAGTGGGCCATGGCGCTGATACAAGGGGCAATACACGGGTAGGAATAGATTTTTAAACGGAGCTCTACAGCGATGGCACGGAGGAGGTGGCCTGCGGGGTGCCGAGATGAGATCGACGTCCACAAAGAACTGCATGAGGCGAGACCGGACGCATTAGATAGATATGAACTAGACGCGTTTAACCATGCAAAGAAGAGAAGAAATGGTCGACGACATCGACGACTACCTCAAAACTTTGACCGACCGTGTCCGACACGAACGCGAGCAATGTAGAGAAAACTAGTGTCTCTCCTTTCCGGCGTGTATAGATGGGTGCTAGAAGAGTGTGGTGGCGAAGGGAAAGACCTCGCGGTGGTCTGTGGCGTCCAGCATAGCGGGGCGGCGTGGCCGTGCCCACGTCGGCATGGATGCATGTTCGGCATTGGCATCAGCATGTACGTTCGGCATCGACCTCGGCGGTATCTCTGGTGTGTCAGTGATCGAATGAGGGGACGGGATTGAGGGTGCATCCCGACGGTGACCTAGCAGTGGCGTCGAGCATAGCCGTTTCGACCATGCCGATATCGGCATCGGCAAAGTTTGGAGGCTGTGGTGCTCGAATCAAAGAGGGATTTGTTTCTTGTACGCCAAAAGTGATTTGAAACAAGTTTCGTGTTGAAGGTTAGGTAACGAAAGTTTGTAACTAAGCATCATGTTGGGCAAACTTTTTTGACACTTTTTAGATAGGGTTCCTTGTTGTTACACGTATGGCATCATGTATGGCAAATTTGGGATCATTTGGAGATGTTCGAAAAAATCACTTTGCTTAAACGCATGTCGTTTCGTCTCACTGAAACCAGCTTTTCTAACAAGGTGATTTATTCTACCTCCTCTAAATGACCTCAAATTTCATACAACTGATCTTCTATACATAGATAGATAGATTGTTTCGTTTTTATATTTTTCGAACTTTTTATTTCCCTTTATAATATCCAATTGATTTTCGGGTCAAAACCTCGAAAAACAAGCATCATGTATGGCATCATTTTCGCCATAAATTTCAAATTTTGTGAAACTTTCCCTTTTAGATATTCCTTGTTGTTATAGATATGGCATAATGTATGCCAAATTTGGTTAGGTCTCACTCGAAACCAGCTTTTGTAACAAGTTAGGTTTTTTCGACCTTCTCAAAAGGGATTTTTTTCTACCTTCTCTAAATGACCTCAAAAATCATACATACGATCTTCTATACAAAGATAGGTAGATTGTTTCGTTTTTACATTTTTTTGAACTTTTATTTCCCTTTATAATACCCATTTGTTTTCAGGTCAAAACCTCAAATACAGAGATAGATAGATTGGTTCGTTTATCATTTTTACCGTGAATAGTAATGGCTACAAGAAATCGGTAATGGTCTATCAATTTTTGCGTGAAAAGTAATGGATACAACAAATCGGTGATGGTTTATCATTTTTTGCGTGAAAATTAATGGCTACAACAAATCGGTGATGGTTTATCATTTGGGATTTTCGTGAAAATTAATGGCTACAACAAATCGGTGACGGTTTATCATTTTTTGCGTGAAAATTTATGGCTACAACAAATCGGTGATGGTTTATCATTTTTTGCGTGAAAAGTAATGCCTAAAAGAGTTTATAATTTTTAGCGCGTGAAAATAAATACGTAAAACCGCCCTTTAGCATACTTAGAGAGTGGAAGGTAACCGCCGACAGAGAGAGAGGGGTTATCCCGCCCGTTAGATCATACGATCAACGGTCGGCGGGCACGATCCGCGTGACATGGGCTAGACCAATCAGGGCAATGTTGCACGTGTGAGATAATTTGTGGAGGGAGAGGGCAAAACTGAGTAGTATCAAGAAACCAAGGGCACCTATGTAAAAAACAGACTAAGGGATTCAAATATGAGATTTAAAAAATGGAAAATGCGTGTTTTGTACAATAAAACTCATCTTGGCCTATCTCAAACTATTTGCAATGCAAATATACATGAGTGTGAGAATTGTGGCCTCATTTAGACAAAGTATGTTTTGGGGAAAGCTGTTTTGGGAAGGGCTTATTGTGGAAAACCATGCACCTTCATAGCTACTAGGTGATTTGAGAAGGCCTTTGAGAAGTGGCAATTTGTGGTAAAACTTTATTTATCTATGACTTATCTATGTTTTGAGAACTGGCAATTTGTGGTAAAGACTCCATGAGTATGTGCCACTATTTTTCGGAATTTTTTGCACATTAAATGACTCATTTAACTAGTTAATCCCATTTGTTGACTGTCTGTTGACCAACTACTTGAGGGTAAAACCGAGCATATTGCACTAGCCAGTATTAGCACTCAAGGGAAAAACTGAGCACACAAAAAATGCTAGTATAATGCTCGAGGTTATACCCGAGTATATCTAAATTACCAGGGTTAGACTCGAGGACGCGTGTTGCGGTGCGTGAAATGAAAGACGTGCAATTGTTGACGCGTAGACGCCGGTCGCGGTGCGAAGTCGAAGACGTGCAATCGTGGACGCGTGGCGCATTGCGAAGTCCAAGACGTGCGTACGTGCAGCGGTGGACGCGTAGGACGCGGGTCGCATTAACCACCCCTTGCCTTTATAGACGCCTCCTCCCACTATCTCTGTCACTCTCACTCGCCTACGCAACGCCGCCTCTCTCACGTCCCATCATCTTCTCCAAAGCAAAAAACCATCTCCCTCTCCCTCTCCTCTGCCGGCGAGATGGACAAGGAGAATGCCAATCCCATAGTCCACGGCGCCGTCGGCTCCAAGCGCGACGCCTCCCTCTTCGACGCCATCCCCTCAACGGACGTCGCCGCCGTCCCCTCAACGGACGTCGCTGCCGCCTCCGCCGGTGCATCGGAGGCCTGCCGCCGCGGTCGCGGCCGGATCCCGCCGGGATGGGACCCCTACGAGCCGGTGCCGTACGTCCCGCCCCGAACCGCTACGACACCTCCATAGAGGACCCATGGAACGAGGTAACTACGGTTTGCTTCCTTTTTTGTTCCCCATTCCTTTTTGAACCCTATTTGTGCTGGTGTAGATGGATCTGTGGATGGATGAGTATTGGGCTAATATTTGCGCCGATTTTATTCCATTTTGCTTTGATCCCTCCTTGATTTCGTTTAAGATTTGGGGTTCGGCCGTTCGGTTAATTTATGCAAGTAATAATGGGATCTCAATCGGTTAATTTATGCAAGTAATCATAGGATCTCAATCAGTTATTTTATGCACGAATCAAAAGATATCAACCGTTTAATTTGCAAATAATCTGGAATGTGTTCAAGTTCAGATCTGAAATCTGTTTCTTTGCCTATGATGAATCGGTGGGCACAGATTTTTACAGGGAGGGTTCAGCGAACCATTTCCGTGTACAAATCTGTTGTGCATGAGCTTTGGTTCGCTTACACCGTCCCTGTAGACATATAATCGTGTCCACTCTAACTGAGGCTGCCTCTGTTTTCCTAACTTTGTTATCATGCACGTTTGCAACTCATTCACTAATAAATTCCCGTTTGATATGGATCAGCTGTCTGGCAGCGACGTCGGCAGCGACGACGAGCACCATGACGTCAAGACTCGCCAGTGTGCTGCGGAGGCTGCAGGTCGGCCGATACGTCTCCTACCTCGACGTCGCCAAGGGTGTCTACAGGTGCCCCTTCTGCACTAGGAGGCTCGGCGGCACTGACTTCAACTGCGTCCTCACGCATGCCGAGAACATCGGCCACACCAACCCCAAGGTCGGCGCGTCGGTTAACCCCAACTCCTTCCGCGCCAAGCACTTGGCGCTCGGCATGCACCTCCGCAAGCATCCGAGCGGGTGGAGATCTCCGGCGGGCGCATGCCTCCGCTCAAGCCCAAGGCTCCCAAGGGGAGCAACAAGTGGAGGCGAGAGGCGGATGGGGTAGGCGGAGTCCTCGGACGTGTGCTGCTGCTGCCTCCTCCATTTTGTTGTTGGGATCCCTTTGTTGTTAGCTAGGGATCCCTCGTTGTTATGTTGTTAGTATGATGGTACTGTACTGCTGTGAAGAACCTCGAACCCTACTATGTTTGGCTGCTGAATGCAGCTTATTATCTATATTATCTATCCCTATTCTACTATATGACCTTGTGAATTTATTGTACATTCCCTGTAGATTTGCTTCTAGATTTAACTACATACATATGGACTAGATGGAGTACTAGATTGGGTTCCCTACTAGATTTGCTGCCATATTGGGCAAACAACGAGGGCCAAAAGGCACAAATAATAATTGAAGAAAGACAGAAATGCAAGCTCCTCTAGATTTGATACTAATTAGGTGAAAAAAGGCGAGAGAGAAGGAGGCGAGAAAAGGTACCGTTAAAAGGGAAATGCCAATGGCCGAGAGAGACAAAACCCGGCTCCTGCTCACGTGCAACCAAACGCTATCTCGTCCTGTCCCACGCGGTCCCTTTCTACCAGCCCCACGCGACGCGGGCCCACACGACGCGGCCCCACACGTCGGCACGGAGCGGTCAACTTAACGGGAATCCTGCCGTCTGAGCTGCCTTCTGCGGGTTTCAAACAAGCACTTGGGGAAAACTGAGGAAAAACTAAGGAGCTGGGGAAAACTGAGCACAACTAAGGAACTGAGGGCACGAAAATAGAAATCCCTAAAACTTATGGTAAACTTGCATACTCAATCATAGTAATCATTGATGACTTTCAAAGCTATATTCATTCAGGTAAAACTTGTACTAAACAAGGAAGAGTAAAGACATGATGAAGCAAATCACAATATAATAGTTTGATCACAACAACTCAAATGCTTGCTTGAGATGGAGGGAAATAGGTTTACCGACTCAACATAAAGTAAAAGACAGGCCCTTCGCAGAGGGAAGCGAGGATTAAATCATGTGCTAGAGCTTTTTCAGTTTTGAAATCATATAAAGAGAATAAAAGTAAAGTTTTGAGAGGTGTTTGTCGTTGTCAACGACCGGTAGCGGGTACTCTAACCCCCTTGCCAAACAGACCTCCAAAGAGCGGCTCCCATGAAGGACGTTATCTCTACCGAGCAAGGTAGATCATCCCTCTTCTCTTTTGTTTACACATGTATTTTAGTTTATTTAAGGATGACACTCCCCCAACCTTTGCTTACACAAGCCATGGCTAACCGAATCCTCGGGTGCCTTCCAACAATCTCATACCATGGAGGAGTGTCTATTGCAAAATTAAGTTGCTTATCGATGAATCGGAGCAAAACACGTGAAGAGAATTATTAATGAAAGTTGATTAATTGGGGTCAGGAACCCCGTTGCCGGCTCTTATTGCAAAATTATACGATAAGTGGATGAAGCCACTAGTCCATTAGTGGAGGCTGCCTAACAAGATCGAAAGATAAAACACCACATACTTCCTCATGAGCTATAAAACATTGACACAAATAAGAAGTAATAAATTTTGAATTGTTTAAGGGTAGCACATGAAGTATTTACTTGGAATGGCAGGAAATACCATGCAGTAGGTAGGTATGGTGGACACAAATGACATAGGTTTGGGCTAAGGTTTGGATGCACGAGAAGTATTCCCTCTCAGTACAGGTCTTTGGCTAGCAAGGTTAATTAGCAAGCATAAGAGTTGAGGGAAACAAACAAATATACATGTGATAGAAACAATCATGCATCTTACTTGTAAGCACAAACAGTTTTAACTTCGAATACTAAGCTAAGAACTGATAAGAAAGATAATAACATCTTCTACATGTATTTCCTCTATTCTTATTAAACTCAAAGTGTTGTTGCTATTGACCATTGCTAAGTTTGCCAAAACCAAATAGATTTACTCAATGCTCCCAAAGTGGTACCAATACTAAAATCAAGATCAATCATATAGTAGAAATTGCAAACTAAAATAAGGTGTGCAATATGTAAATGATAAGACTTCTCATTAATATTTCATAACGATAACTCACACCAAGGGATACATAGACAAACTAAAGGAGAGATACTTCCACACTGCAACCCATCTTATACGATAACCTCCCTACTCATGATATGACACTACTTGATAGTAAAAAAATAAAAGGTAGTGATGATGTGATACCGCGGCACTCCCCCAAGCTTGGAACAAACCAAGGGGATGCCAATACCGATGATGAGTTACTCCTTTGGCGATGGTGGTGATGAATTCCTCATGCACTTCTTACAGATCTCCTTCAGCTTCAGCTTCTCAGCTTGGCAAATCTGCAATAAGTCTCGAGGAGATTCATTGTTATCTAAAGTCGGCGGTGGCGACCCTGTGATGGGCATCAAGTAATATCCCAGCATTCTACGGAGTCGGTAATTCTCCTCCCTGAGTATCTCCACTTCTCTTCTTAGAGCCCGGTATTGACCACAAAACTCATTGGTAGTCCGTAGAGCTTCTTCCAGCACAGGGAAAGAGTCGAGGCCAAGAGCAGGTGGTAAGGGTCCCTGCAAGTTATGAGAGAAAGAACGTCGAGTATCAACAGATCCCACCAAGACTTGCTTACTCCCAATAGCTTGTTGCTCTTGTTTTGACGACACCCTTTTCACTTCTTCCTTCGAAGGCCCTTTGCCCTTGTTGTCGGAGGCCATGGTGCTCCTAGATTGAAAATAGATCCTGGCAGAAACAGCTCGAAACAAAACACGTCGAAAAAACGATATACGGACCTCCAGGGGTCCGGGGGATTATATAATATTTTTTTTAGACAAACGGAAAGTACCAGGTCGAACCAGAGTCAGAGAGGGGCGACGAGGCGGTGTCCTCATAGGGCGGCGCGGCCAGGCTGGGGCCCGCGCCGGCCTATGGGGGTACGCCCTCGTGCGTCTCCTCCACTCCGTTTCGATCTCGTAATTTTTCATATTTTCCAAAAACAGCAAAAACATAGTTCGGAAAGTAAATTGCGAACTTTTCATTACCAGTACTGTTACCTAGTCAAAGTCGAGTTCTGGCGGACTGTCAATTTGTCCTTTGATGAAAGCCTCCGGTGTTTCCACTTGAATAATATCAACATCAACATTATAAGAATCACCCAAGATATAATGCTTGAGTCTTTGTCCATTCACCACTTGCGTAGCATTGCCTTGGAGAGAGCTAATTTTAATTGCTCCTGAACGATACACCTCCTCAACAACATATGGTCCTTCCCATTTCGAGAGTAATTTCCCTGCAAAGAATCTGAGACGAGACCGATAAAAAAGGACTTTATCCCCAATATTAAATTCTCTTTTGATAATCCTTCTATCATGCCATTCCTTAACTTTCTCTTTAAAGAGTTTAGCATTTTCATAAGCTTCACTTCTCCATTCATCTAGAGAACTTAATTGCAGCAACCTCTTATTACCGGCTAGTTTAGGATCTTTATTTAGTTCTCTAACAGCCCAATAAGCTTTGTGCTCTAGTTCTAAAGGTAGATGACAAGCTTTTCCGTAAACCATTTTATAAGGTGACATTCCCATGGGGTTTTTATAAGCAGTTCTATAAGCCCAAAGTGCTTCCTTCAATTTACTAGCCCAATTCTTTCTAGTTTTATTAACAGTCTTTTGCAAGATAGATTTAATTTCTCTATTTGATAGTTCTACTTGCCCACTAGTTTGAGGATGATAAGCGGAAGCAATTCTATGATTAATACCATATCTAGCAAGAGTTTTTCTAAAACCTCCATGAATAAAATGAGAACCTCCATCAGTCATAATATATCTAGGAACTCCAAATCTAGGAAAAATAATATCTAAAAGCATTCTTAAAGAGGTCTCACCATCAGGACTTTTTGTAGGTATGGCTTCCACCCATTTAGTAACATAATCAACAGCAACAAGTATATTAGTTTTACCTTCTGAAGAGGGAAAAGGTCCCATGAAGTCAAATCCCCAACAATCAAACGGTTCAATAACAAGAGTATAACTCATAGGCATTTCATTGCGTCTGGAGATATTACCAACCCTTTGACATTCATCACAAGATAAAATAAACTTCCTTGCATCTTTGAAGAGAGTTGGCCAATAAAAACCTGATTGTAGAACCTTTTGCGCGGTTCTATCTCCGGCGTGATGTCCTCCATAAGCACTACCATGACATTTACTCAATATCTCTTGTTGTTCATATTCGGGAACACATCTTCGCAGAATACCATCCACTCCTTCTTTATATAAGTGTGGGTCATCCCAAAAATAATGCCTCAAGTCATAAAAGAATTTCCTCCTCTCGCTGAGCTGAAAAGGTTGGAGGCAAGTACTTGGAAACAATAAAGTTAGCATAATCAGCATACCAAGGGCTATCTCGCGAGTTCACCTTTATTACAGCCAATTGTTCATTTGGAAAACTATCATTAACAGGAACAGGATCATAAGCAATATTTTCCAATCTAGACAAATTATCAGCAACAGGATTATCAGCACCTTTCCTATCTATAATATGTAAATCAAATTCTTGCAAAAGAAGTACCCATCTAATAAGCCTCGGCTTAGCATCTTTCTTTGTCATAAGGTATCTAATTGCAGCATGATCAGTATGAATCGTAACTTTTGAATCAATAATATAAGATCTAAATTTATCACAAGCAAAGACTACAGCTAATAATTCTTTTTCAGTTGTAGCATAATTTCTTTGAGCAGCATCAAGAGTTTTACTAGCATAATGAATAACATTCAGTTTTTTATCTACTCGCTGTCCAAGAACAGCGCCTACAAAGCAAAATCACTAGCATCACACATAATTTCAAAAGGCAAATTCCAATCGGGAGGTTCAACTACAGGATCAGTTGTTAAGGCTTTCTTTAGAGTTTCAAAAGCTTCCTTACAATCATCATCAAAAACAAAAGGTACATCTTTTGAAGAAGATTAGTAAGAGGCTTTGAAATCTTGGAGAAATCTTTAATAAATCTCCTATAAAACCCAAGCATGACCAAGAACACTACGAATACCTTTAACATCCCTCGGATAGGGCATCTTCTCAATGGCTTCAACTTTAGCTCTATCAACTTCAATACCTCTCTCGGAAATTTTATGTCCCAATACAATTCCTTCATTAACCATAAAGTGGCATTTCTCCCAATTAAGAACAAAGTTAGTTTCTTCACATCTCTGCAAAACTTTATCAAGGTTTCGCAAGCAACTATCAAAAGAATTCCCATAGACGGAAAAATCATCCATGAATACTTCCACAATACTCTCACAAAAGCCATGAAAAATAGCAGACATGCATCTTTGAAAAGTAGCAGGAGCATTACATAAACCAAAAGGCATACGCCTATAAGCATAAGTTCCATAGGGACAAGTAAAAGTGGTTTTCTCTTGATCTTTAGTTTTAACAGCAATTTGTGAAAACCCACAATAACCATCAAGAAAGCAAAAATGAGTATTTTTAGACAACCTTTCTAGCATTTGATCAATAAATGGTAAAGGGTAATGATCTTTCTTAGTAACCATATTAACTTTTCGAAAATCAATGCACATTCTATACCCTACAACTACTCTTTGAGGGATGAGCTCATCATTATCATTAGGCACAACAGTCATTCCTCCTTTCTTAGGAACGCAATGCACAGGACTAACCCATCTACTATCAGCAATAGGATATATAATACCAGCTTCAAGAAGTTTTAATACCTCATTCCTTACCACCTCCTTCATCTTCGGAATTAGACGACGCTGATGTTCAACAACAGGCTTTGCATCATCTTCCATATTAATAGCATGTTGGAAAATAGAAGGAGAAATCCCCTTCAAATCATCAAGAGTGTAGCCAATAGCTCCTCGGTGTTTCTTCAATATTTCCAATAACCTTTCTTCCTCAATCTCCGAAAGCTTAGAACTAATAATAACATGATATATTTTCTTATCATCAATATGAGCATATTTAAGATTATCAGGCAAAGGCTTTAAATCAAAAACAGGATCTTCCTTTGGTGGCGGTGTTGTACCCAAATCTTCCACCGGTAAATCATGCTTGAGAATAGGTTGGCGAAGAAAATTTTCCTCAAGCTCATCTCTTTCCTTCCGAAAAACTTCACTCTCGCTATTCTCCAAATGTTGCTGCAAAGGATTATTAGGAACAAGAACAATAGATGCACACTGCTCCATTTTAAAATCATCACTAGGCAAATCAGCCTTATAAGGAATTTTGGTAAATTTAGATAAGTTAAACTCATAAGATTCACCAGCAAATTTAGTCAAAATTTTCTCTTTCTTGCAATCTATAATAGCTCCACAAGTGTTTAGAAAAGGTCTACCAAAAATGATAGGACAATAATCACTAGCAGCAGAACCAAGTACCAAAAAGTCAGCAGGATATTTAATCTTACCACATAGAACTTCCACATCTCGAACAATACCAATTGGAGAAATAGTTTCTCTATTAGCCAGCTGAATAACCACATCAATATCTTCAAGTTCACAAGAACCAATTTCGTGCATAATCTCCGTGTAAAGCTCATAAGGAATAGCACTAACACTTGCACCAATATCACATAAACCATAATAGCAATGATCACCAATTCTAACGAGATAGCATAGGAACACTAACTTGTTTGGGTTTATTAGGATGTGAAACAATATTAGAAGCATCTTCACGAGAAAATAATATGACCATCCTCCACATTTTCAGTCACAAGATCATTAACTATTGCAACAGCGAGGTTCAACTTTTATTTGTTCTTCGGGTTCTATAGGTTTCTTTTCACTTTTATGAACCGCACTATTTATAACAGAGTACTCCTTCATTTTAGCGAGGAAAGGAGTTTTTTCAATATAAGCTTCAGGAATAACATGATCAACAGTTTCAACTACAACTCATTTATTAATAGATGAATCAATTTTATCTTTATACGGTTCATGATACTTATCAAAGTTCTTCTTAGGCAATTCATAATGAGAAGCAAAAGCTTTATAAAGATTTGCAGCAACTTGAGAATCAAGACCATATGTAGCACTCATATTACGAAATTTATCAGTATCCATAAAAGCTTCAATGCATTTATAATCATAAATTATACCTGATTCACTATCCTTGTCGTTCTCCCAACCTTCAGTATTTTCTTGGATCCGATCAAGAAGGTCCCTTTTAAACTATTCTTTGTTGCGTGTAAATGATCCAGAACAAGAAGTATCCAGCAAGGTCTTGTCTTGAAAAGAAAGTCTTGCATAGAAATTATCAATAATAAAATTACCAGGAAGCTCATGAATGGGGCATTTGAGCATTAAAGACTTCAATCTCCCCCAAGCTTGGGCAATACTTTCTCCATCATGAGGCCAGAAATTATATATGCGGTTACGATCTTTGTGAATTTCACTTGGAGGATAGAATTTAGAATAAAATAAAGGCACAATGTCCTCCCAATCAAGAGAATCACCATTCTTCGACAATTTATACCAATGCGCCGCTTTACCGGACAACGATATAGAGAATAGTTTCTTTCTAACTTCATTCATAGCAATACCTGCACATTTGAATAACCCGCATAATTCATGCAAAAACAAGTAAATGATCACCGGGGTGGACAGTTCGATCCCCTTCATAGCGGTTATCCATAACACGGTCAATAATTTTCATAGGTATTTTATATGGTATCACTTCCTCACCTGGCGCCTCATCGACTACCGTTGCAGTAGTAGTAGATTTCCCAAATAGAAATTGAAGAGGAGATCTCTCCATAATGACTTATAGCGACGAGCGAGAAATAAAATCAGCACAAACAAGTAAAGGTTTTCCTTACCAATTCCACTTACCAATAGCGCTTCACTCCCCGGCAACGGCGCCGGAAAATAGTCTTGATGACCCACAAGTATAGGGGGTGTATCGTAGTATCTTCGATAAGTAAGAATGTCGATCCCAACGAGGAGCGAGAAGGTGTTGACAAGCGGTTTCGATGAAGGATTCACTGTAAATGCTCACAGACAAGTATTCAGGGGGTTTTGATGTAACAGATGAATAAAGTACAAGTAAGTAAAATGCGAGAGAAATAATTGCAGCAAGTGGCCCAATCCTTTTTAGCAAAAAGGAAAAGCCGGTTTGTTTACTTATAATGACCAAACGTTCTCGAGGACACACGGGATTTTAGTCTAGTGCTTTCGCTACATACAGCTGATTAATCTTCATTGTTTTGATAAGTGTTGTGTGGGTGAACCTATGCTAATGTACCGCCCTTCCTAGGACTAATACATACTTGTGATTATACCCCTTGCAAGCATCCGCAACTACAAGAAAGTAATTAAGATAAATCTAACCACAGCCTTAAACTCGAGATCCTGCGATCCCTCCCGCATCGATATACCAACGGGGCTCGGGTTTCGTCACTCCGGCAACCCCGCAATTGGCAAACGAGTACAAGATGTATTCCCCTAAGCCCATAAATGGTGAAGTATCGTGTAGTCGACGTTCACACGACACCACTAGAAGAATGACACCACAACTTAAATATCATAACATTGAATATTACTCAACCATAATTCACTACTAGCATTTAGACTTCACCCATGTCCTCAAGAACTAAACGAACTACTCACGAGACATCATATGGAACATGATCAGAGGTGATATGGTAATGAATAACAATCTGAACATAAACCTTGGTTCAACGGTTTCACTCAATAGCATCAATAACAAGTAGAAATCAACACCGGGAGAGTTTCCCCTATCAAACAATCAAGATCAAACCCAAATTGCTACAGCGGTGACGAGGTGCTGCGGTGGAGATGGCGGTGATGATGATGAAGATGATGGTGAGGGTGATGGAGATGATGTCCAGCTCGATGGCGGTGACGATGGCGTCGATTTCCCCCTCCGGGAGGGAATTTCCCCGGCGGATTCCTGCCCGCCGGAGAGCTCTTTTCTCTCTGGTGTTCTCCGCCCCGCAGAGGCGGCTGTGGCTCTTCGCGATGTACCCTCTGGAGCTTCGGTTTTCGGGACGAAGGGTTTTGCGTAGAAAAGGAGGCGAAAGGGGCTGTGGGGCCCCCACACCACAAGGTGGCGCGGCCAGGCCATGGGCCGCGCCGGCCTGTGGTCTGGCCCCACCTTGGGTCTTCTTGGCTCCCCCTTCTGGCTTTCTCCGTCATCTGGAAAAATAGGATTTTTGGTGTAATTTCCTTCCACAGTTGATCTTCCGAAATATTGCATCCTGACGGTGCTTTTTCCAGCGGAATCCCGGCTCCGGTGCGTGATCTCCAAATAATCATGAAACATGCAAAATGGATGAAATAACATAAGTATTGTGTCCCAATATGAAATATATCAATGAATAACAGCAAATTATGATATAAAATAGTGATGCAAATTGGACGTATCAACCCCCGACGCCCTCCTTCGGACTACTTATTGCCTTCGACCTAAAAACGCACGGGGGTTAGTCGAAATCGCCAGAAACCATCCAGTACGCCGCCACCGTCGCGAAACTCCATCTCGGGACCAGAAACTCCGTTCTGGCACTCCGCCGGGACGGGGAATTGGAGGAGATCATCGCCATCATCACCACCGACGCCTCTCCATCGACCAGCCATGTTTCCCCATCCATGTGTGAGTAATTCCCCCGCTGTAGGCTGAAGGGGATGGTAGGGATTGGATGAGATTGGTCATGTAATAGCATAAGATTGTTAGGGCATAGTGCCTAGTGTCCGTAATTGGTACTTTTGTGATATTGTTGCAACTTGTTATGCTTAATGCTTGTCACTAGGGCCCGAGTGCCATGATCTCAGATCTGAACATGTTATCAATTCATTATGATATTCATTGCTTTATGATCTTACCAGCAAGTTGTATACACGTATTGCTCTCCGGAACCCGAGGCCCCAAAGTGACATAAATTGGGACAACCGGAGGGGATGGCGGTGATATGAGGATCACATGTGTTCACGGAGTGTTAATGCTTTGCTCCGGTGCTCTATTAAAAGGAGTTCCTTAATTTCCAGTAGATTCCCTAGAGGCCCGGCTGCCACCGGCTGGTAGGACAAAATATGTTGTGCAAGTTTCTCATTTCGAGCACGTACGACTATATATGGAACACATGCCTATTGATCGATTAGTACTTGGATACCGTTTTATTATTATCTGCAAATGCCCTACTTTGATTGTTACATGAGTTTCTCTCATCCATGCAACGCCCGTTCATCCATCCCTGTGCCTACAGTATCTTAATCATGTTGTTTACTATAATCACTACTGCTGTCTTTGTTACTTTGCTGCTGTTATTTCACTACTGCTACTACTATAAAACTGTTACTACTGATAAACTCTTGCGAGCAAGTCTGTTTCCAGTGCGACTGAATTGACAACTCCGACTGTTAAGGCTTTCAAGTATTCTTTGTCTCCCCTTGTGTCGAATCAATAAATTGGGTTTTACTTCCCTCGAAGACTGTTGCGATCCCCTATACTTGTGGGTCATCAATCACCTTATCAAAGCATCGGTTCCAACTTCTCGATGCTTGCTTCAGTCCATAAATTGAACGATGAAGTTTGCATACTTTGTCAGCATTTTTAGGATCGACAAAACCTTTGGGTTGTACCATATACAACTCTTCCTCAATGTCTCCATTAAGGAACGCCGTTTTGACATCCATCTGCCAAATCTCATAATCGAAAAATGCAGCTATTGCTAACAAAATCCTCACAGATTTTAGCTTCGCTACGGGTGAGAAAGTCTCATCGTAGTCAACACCTTGAATTTGTCGGAAACCCTTTGCGACAAGTCGAGCTTTATAGACAAGTAATATTACCATCGGCATCTGTTTTTCTCTTGAAGATCCATTTATTCTCGACAGCCTTGCGGCTATCGGGTAAGTCTACCAAAGTCCACACTTTGTTATCATACATGGATCCCATTTCGGATTTCATGGCTTCTTGCCATTTGTTGGAATCTCGGGCTCATCATCGCTTCTTCCTACGTCGCGGGGTCTTCATCATTGTTGTCCACAATCATGACATTTAGACAAGGATCATACCAATCAGGAGTGGCACGTTCCCTTGTCGATCTGCGAGGTTCGGTAGCTATCTCATTTGAAGTTTCATGATCATTATCATTAGCTTCCTCTCGTTGCCGGTGTAGGCGGCACAGGAACAACTTCCGGTACTCGCGCTACTCTGATCAACAAGTGAAGATTCATCAATCTCATCGAGTTCTACTTTTCTTCCAGTCACTTCTTTAGTGAGAAATTCTTTCTCAAGAAAGGTTCCGTTCTTAGCAACAAAGATTTTGCCTTCGGATTTGTGATAGAAAGTGTACCCTATAGTTTCCTTAGGGTATCCTATGAAGACGCATTTCTCCGCTTTGGGTTCTAGCTTGTCCGGTTGTAACTTTTTTACATAGGCTTCGCAACCCCAAACTTTTAGGAACGACAACTTAGGTTTCTTATTAAACCATAATTCATAATCGAAAAATGCAGCTATTGCTAACAAAATCCTCACAGATTTTAGCTTCGCTACAGGTGAGAAAGTCTCATCGTAGTCAACACCTTGAATTTGTCGGAAACCCTTTGCGACAAGTCGAGCTTTATAGACAGTAATATTACCATCAGCATCTGTTTTTCTCTTGAAGATCCATTTATTCTCGACAGCCTTGCGGTAATCAGGTAAGTCTACCAAAGTCCACACTTTGTTATCATACATGGATCCCATTTCGGATTTCATGGCTTCTTGCCATTTGTTGGAATCTGGGCTCATCATCGCTTCTTCCTACGTCGCAGGGTCTTCATCATTGTTGTCCACAATCATGACATTTAGACAAGGATCATACCAATCAGGAGTGGCACGTTCCCTTGTCGATCTGCGAGGTTCAGTAGCTATCTCATTTGAAGTTTCATGATCATTATCATTAGCTTCCTCTCGTTGCCGGTGTAGGCGGCACGAGAACAACTTCGGTACTGCGCTACTCTGATCAACAAGTGAAGATTCATCAATCTCATCGAGTTCTACTTTTCTTCCGGTCACTTCTTTAGTGAGAAATTCTTTCTCAAGAAAGGTTCCGTTCTTAGCAACAAAGATTTTGCCTTCGGATTTGTGATAGAAAGTGTACCCTATAGTTTCCTTAGGGTATCCTATGAAGACGCATTTCTCCGCTTTGGGTTCTAGCTTGTCCGGTTGTAACTTTTTTACATAGGCTTCGCAACCCCAAACTTTTAGGAACGACAACTTAGGTTTCTTATTAAACCATAATTCATACGGTGTTGTTTCAACGGATTTTGATGGTGCTCTATTTAAAGTGAATGCGGCTGTCTCTAATGCATAACTCCAAAATGATAAAGGTAAATATGTAAGAGACATCATAGAACGAACCATATCTAAGAGTGTTCGATTACGACGTTCGGACACACCGTTTCGTTGAGGTGTTCCCGGCGGTGTCAATTGTGAAAGTATTCCGCATTTCTTTAAATGCATGCCAAACTCATAACTCAGATATTCACCTCCGCGATTAGATCGTAGAAATATAATCTTCTTGTTACGTTGATTTTCTACTTCACTTTGGAATTCCTTAAACTTCTCGAAAGTTTTGGATTTATGTTTCATGAAATAGATATACCCATATCTACTCAGATCATCTGTGAAGGTTAGAACATAACGATAACCACCGCGCGATGCTACACTCATTGGTCCGCACACATCGGTATGTATGATTTCCAACAAGTCGGTAGCTCGCTCCATAATACCGAGAGGATGGAGTCTTAGTCATTTTTCCCATTAGACATGCTTCGCATCTATCAAGTGACTCAAAGTCAAGTGATTCAAGTAATCCATCGGTATGGAGTTTCTTCATGCGTTTCACTCCAATATGACCAAGACGACGAGTGCCACATATAAGTAGAATTATCATTTAATTTAATTCGCTTAGCATCAATGTTATGTATATGTGTATCACTACTATCGAGATCTAACAGAAATAAGCCATTCTTTTCATGTGCTCGACCATAAAAGATATTATTCATAAAAATAGAACAACCATTATTCTCAGACTTGAATGAATAACCGTCTTGCATTAAACAAGATCCAGATATAATGTTCATGCTCAACGCGGGTACAAAATAACAATTATTGAGGCTTAAAACTAATCCCGAAGGTAGATGTAGAGGAAGTGTGCCGACAGCGATCACATCGACTTTGGATCCATTTCCAACGCGCATCGTCACTTCATCCTTTAGTAGTCTTCGTTTATTCTTTAGTTCCTGTTTCGAGTTACAAATATGAGCAACCGAACCAATATCAAATACCCAGGTACTAGTACGAGAACCAGTAAGATAAACATCTATAACATGTATATCGGATATACCTTCTTTCTTCTTCTTGACAAGGCCGCTCTTCGGATCCACCAAATACTTGGAGCAATTACGCTTCCAGTGTCCCTTCTCCTTGCAGTAATAGCACTCGAGCATCGGGCTTAGGGCCGGTCTTAGGTTTCACAGGAGGCGTGGCAGCTTTCTTGCCACCCTTCTTGAATTTTCCCTTAGACTTGCCCTGTTTCTTGAAACCGGTGGTCTTGTTGACCATCAACACTTGGTGCTCTTTCTTGATCTCAATCTCAGCAGATTTCAGCATGGCGAAGAGTTCCGGTAACTCTTTGTTCATGTTCTGCATATTGTAGTTCATCACAAAGTTCTTGTAACTAGGTGGCAGTGATTGAAGGACACGATTAATCCCCAGTCTGTTAGGAATCACTATTCCCAGATCACTGAGTTTCTTCGCATGCCCGGTCATGGAGAGCATGTGCTCACTAACGGAGCTGCCTTCTTCCATCATGCAGCTGAAGAAGTGTTTCGATGCTTCATAGCATTCCACGGCCGCATGAGTTTCAAATATAGCTTTCAGCTCATTGACCAACTCATGAGGATCGTGGTGCTCAAAACGTTTTTGAAGATCGGCTTCCAGACTCGCATAGGATGGCACACCGAACTTGAGAGTACCGAGTTTTCCGAGTCTCGTAAACATTCTTTACTTCATCGGTTTCAGTTTCTGCAGGAGGGTCACCTAGCGGTGCATCAAGCACAGTATTGCAGATTTCCGCCGGCGAGGAAGATCCTCACATGACGGAACCAGTCGGTGAAGTTGCTACCGTTGCTCTTAAGCTTTTCTTTCTCTAGGAACTGGTTAAAATTGATTGAGGACGCCATATCTACATCATATATTTGCAATAGTTTAGACTAATGTTTATGACAAATTGAGTTCAAATTTTAATTTAACAAAATTAAAAATCTAAGTGAACTCCCACTCAAAACAATATCCCTCGCATTGTCTTAGTGATCACACGAACCAAATCCACTACATCAAGCCCGATCATCACGAGACGAGATGTAACTTCAATGGCGAACACTCAAAGTGTTCATCATATCAATCATATGATTCATGCTCTACCTTTCGGTATCACGTGTTCCGAGACCATGTCCGTACATGCTAGGCTCGTCAAAGCCACCTTAGTATCCCCATGTGCAAAACCGGCTTGCACCCGTTGTATGCACTTGTTGATTCTATCACACCCGATCATCACGAGATGCTTCGAAACGACAAGTCTTGGCAACGGTGCTACTAAGGATGAACACTTTATTATCTTGATATTTTAGTGAGAGGGATCATCTTATAATGCTACCGTCGCGATCTAAGCAAAATAAGATGCATAAAGGATTAACATCACATGCAGTTCATATGTGATATGATATGGCCCTTTTGTCTTTGCGCCTTTGATCTTCATCTCCAAAGCACGGACATGACCTCCATCATCAACGGGCATGATCTCCATCATCGTCGGCGTAGCGTCAAGGTCAATGGCGCCGTCTTCATGATTGTACTCCCATGTAGCAACTATTACAACTTCTTTGAAATACTACTCAACATGAAATTTAAAGACAACCATAAGGCTCCTGCTGGTTGCCACAATACAATAATGACCATCTCATACATATTCATCATCACATTATGGCCATATCACATCACCAAACCCTGCAAAAACAAGTTAGACGTCTCTAATTTGGTTTGCATATTTTACGTGGTTTAGGGTTTTCGAGAGAGATCTAATCTACCTACGAACATGAACCACAACGATGATACTAGTGTTGTCAATAGAAGAGTAAATTGAATCTTCACTATAGTAGGAGAGACGAGACACCCGCAAAGCCTCTTATGCAATACAAGTTGCATGTCGAACGAGGAACAAGTCTCATGAACGCGGTCATGTAAAGTTAGTCCGAGCCGCTTCATCCCACTATGCCACAAAGATGCAAAGTACTCAAACTAAAGACAACAAGAGCATCAACGCCCACAAAACCATTGTGTTCTACTCGTGCAACCATCTATGCATAGACACGGCTCTGATACCACTGTAGGGATTCGTTGCATAGAAAACAAAAAATTTCCTACTGCGAGAACGCAATCCAAGCCAAGATGCAATCTAGAAGACGGCAGCAACGAGGAGATGATCGAGACTCACCCTTGAAGATTTCCAAAGCCTACAAGATGAGGCTCTTGTTGCTGCGGTAGACGATCACTTGCCGCTTGCAAAAGCGCGTAGAAGATCTTGATCACGGTGCCACGATCGGGCAGCACCTCCGTACTCGGTCACACGTTCGGTATTGATGAAGACGACGTCCTTCTCCCCGTTCCAGCAGGCAGCGGAAGTAGTAGCTCCTCCTTGAATCCGGCAGCACGACGGCGTGGTGGCGGTGGCGATGGAGAACTCCGGCGGAGCTTCGCTAAGCGTTGCGGGAGAGGTGGAGGAGGTGGGGCGGCTAGGGTTTGGGAGAGGGAGAGGTGGCCGGCCACTATGAGGGGTGCGGCCACAATGGCTTTGGTGTGACCGGCCCCTCCCCTTGCTCCTCATTATATAGGTGGAACACCCAAGAGTTGGTCTACAAGTCTTCGAATAAGACCCCAAACCAAAACCTTCCATATGACATGAAACCTACCCAAGGTGGGATTCCCACTTGAGGTGGGACTCCCACCTTTCCTTGGGAGGGGGTGGCCGGCCACCTTAGGTGGAGTCCACCTGGGACTCCACCCCCTAGGGTTGGCCGGCCATGGGTGGTGGAGTCCCTCCGGGACTCCGCCTTCCAAAGTGATTTCTTCCGGATTTTTCTAGAACCTTCTAGAACCTTCCATAAATGCACCGGATCATTTTCAAACTTATAAAATGACTTCCTATATATGAATCTTATTTTCCGGACCATTCCGGAACTCCTCCTGATGTCCGGGATCCCATCCGAGACTTCGAACAATTACTTCGAACTCCATTCCATATTTCAAGTTCTACTATTACAACATCAAACCTTAAGTGTGTCACCCTACGGTTCGCGAACTATGTGGACATGGGTGAGAACTCTCTCCGACTAATAACCAATAGTGGGATCTGGAGATCCATAATGGCTCCCACATATTCAACGATGACTTAGTGATCGAATGAACCATTCACATACGATACCAATTCCCTTTGTCACGCGATATTTTACTTGTCCGAGGTTTGATCATCGATATCACTCTATACCTTGTTCAACCTCATCTCCTGACAAGTACTCTTTACTCGTACCGTGGTATGTGGTCTCTTATGAACTTATTCATATGCTTGCAAGACATTAGACGACATTCCACCGAGAGGGCCCGCAGTATATCTATCCGTCATCGGGATGGACAAATCCCACTGTTGATCGATATGCCTCAACTCATACTTTCCGGATACTTAATCCCACCTTTATAATCACCCATTTACGCAGTGGCGTTTGATGTAATCAAAGTACCTTTCTAATATAAGTGATTTACATGATCTCATGGTCATAAGGACTAGGTAACTATGTATCGAAAGCTTATAGCAAATAACTTAATGACGTGATCTTATGCTACGCTTAATTGGGTGTGTCCATTACATCATTCATATAATGATATAACCTTGTTATTAATAACATCCAATGTTCATGATTATGAAACTAACCATCTATTAATCAACAAGCTAGTTAAGAGGCATACTAGGGACTCTTTGTTGTTTACATATCACACATGTACCAATGTTTCGGTTAATACAATTATAGCATGGTATATAAACATTTATCATAAACATAAAGATATATATAATAACCACTTTTATTATTGCCTCTTGGGCATATCTCCAACAGTGCGTTGTTATGCCCTCTCTATTTGTCAATTGCCCAACTGTAATTTGTTCACCCAACATGTTATTTATCTTATTGGAGAGACACCATTAGTGAACTGTGGACCCCGGTCCATTCTTTTACATCTGAAATAAAACCTACTGCAATCATTGTTCTCTTTTGTTTTCTGCAAGCAAACATCATTTTCCACACCATACGTTTAATCCTTTGTTTTCAGCAAGCCGGTGAGATTGACAACCTCACTGTTAAGTTGGGGCAAAGTATTTTGATTGTGTTGTGCAGGTTCCACGTTGGCACCGGAATCCCTGGTGTTGCGCCGCACTACACTCCTTCACCAACAACCTTCACGTGGCCTTCATCTCCTACTGGTTCGATAACCTTGGTTTCTTACTGAGGGAAAACTCGCTGCTGTACTCATCATACCTTCCTCTTGGGGTTCCCAACGGACGTGTGCTTTACCGTCACAAGCACACGTCTCGTCGAACATCTTGACGCTCATGTCCCCGTCGCCAAGGTAGGAGAACATGAGCATGAAGCCGGCTTCGAGGTGGTGGTAGCGCGCGAACTTCTCCCAGCCGATGTGGAGGTACATATTACCGCGCGCGTCATAGATCACGTCGACGATCCACCGGCAACAGCCGCATGCAGCCTCTCGCAGATGCAGCGAGCCCAACTCATCGCCGGCGAAGAAGTCGGCGAACGTGTCCAGCAGCCTCTGGATGGCGTGCGGGTCGCCCTTGAGGACGAACTCGAACACCTCCGGCCGCTTCTCCTCCTGCAGATCCAACGATGAAGACGACGGCGTCGCATGCGACAACAAGCGTGCAGCTCTGCCGTGGCCACGACCATGACCACGGCCGCGACCTCGACCTCGACCAGACATGGCGTTGTCTCTTCAAATGGTGGCGGCTAGGGTTAGGAAGAGAGGCGCTAGGGTTTGTGTGTGAGAGGAACGATGAGTGGCGGCCCTTTTTATAGGCCGGAGGGATGCGGGGGAGCGGTGGTGCTCATTAACGCTGGCACAAAGAGCAAGGCGCGACGGGACGGTTCGCTGCGCGTCTGCGGAAACTTCACCGCCGTTGCGCCCCAATAACTCTCGTCGCAAGGTAGGCGACGGTTAGGTTAAAATTGAATGAGCCGCTGATGCATCGGCCCCGCCACTCCCCGCTGGCGTCCATTTTTGGGATGTGCGGCTGACAGGCGGCTCCCACACCCAAAATTTTCCGCCTCGCAAGGCGCCGGTGCGCCCGATTCGCGCCCTTGGCGAAGGGGCCGGCATGGGGTTACCGGCAGGGCTCGAAAACTAGCCGGCACCGTTTAGAGCGCGCCGGTGCGAGTCTATTTTCGCCCCCTGCCACCAAATCGATATCGAGGTCGCTATCGGGGACGCCGGTGGAGATACTCTAAGTAAATAAAATGTGTCCAGATATTATACTTCCCCTGTTTTTTACATGAATTTGGAGCATTATACTTCCCCTGTTTCAAACAGTATTAATTGCCGCAGATTCCGAGAAGGGACGGACTCTAATGCAAGAGGGTCCAATTACTGAGAGCTTATATATTGGAGAAAAGCTAACAACACAACTCGAAACAAGATCCACGCCCTGAAGAGCAGAATCTAAAACCTACTCCATCGGTTTTGAATTATAACATGTTTTAGATATTTTATTAGGGACTACATAGAGACTCAAATGAGTGAGGAAGGACACTGAAACTGAATATAAATACATACTACCTCCATCCTAAGGTTAAGGCTTTTAAAAAAAAGTCAAACCAAGTAAAATTTGACCAAACTTTTAAAATAATTTATCAACAAATATAATTTTTTATATATACCATAGAAATATATTTTATTATCTATTTAATGATATTAATTTTGTATTTTGCATGTTAATAATTTTTGGTAAAAACTTAATCAAATTTGGCATAGTTTGACGTTCTAAAAATAATACAAACCTTAAGCAGGGATGGAGGTAGTACAATTTAGAAAGGAAAACTATGACAACTTTTACAATTTAGAACAGACTGATAGTGTCTAGAAGCACACATATGACATACTGGCTGGTTTGAGTAAATTTCAAGATCTAATTGGATGGTTCTGTTTTTTATTTATAAGGGAACCTTTCTTACAAGTTTCTTTTTGATAGTTGTATCCTTTTTTTACAGCTTGACTAGTTATATACGGAAAATTGTTTTGCAGAGAAGTTTGAGAAAAACGTTTGTTTTGAGCACCCATTTTTTTATTAATCAGCAGGACTCTACTGCACACTTTTAGTAATTTAAAGCACACTTACATCATCCACCAACAAAGGCAAAATAAAAATAGGTGGCTCATCAAATCAAACATTTGGTTGATTAGCACACTCCTTTGTTAAACATGAGCAACCTTATTAGCATCTCTAGGATAAAAGGAAAATTCTACTCTATTAAAAGAAAGTTGCTTAAATTCCTTTGCTAAAACATGAGCGACCTTATGTGCACCGTTCACCCCCTTTATTTAAACTTAACATTTTGAGGGAAGTTTGAGGAAAACTAATTTTTTTTTTGAGCTAAGTTTGAGGAAAACTAATGATTGGGTTCGATTTTGTTGCGCCGATGGGCCGTAGACCAGCCCACCCGACACTACAAACAAGGTACCGATTGCAGAGCGGCAAATCCCGTCTCTTGCTAATTCCCCTCCCAAAACATGACCAACTTCCAAAGAACCCCAACCCCTAGCACAAACCGCCGCCGCCGCCACCGCCACGTGGTACTTTGAAGGATCAAGAACTCATCGCCGTTGCCACCAATCTTTCTGTAAGTTTCCTCCCTAGTCAGATCGGAAATTTCTTGGAAGCATTTCTCGTCGTAAGGCGGATCTTGATTATCGAGTTTGTTTTCTCTGCCGGCATGTCCGTGCAGGCCGTCTGTTCGACGAAATGCCCCCAAAGGTATCCAAGCGGTGGGTGCCAGTTAACCGGCCGGCGGGCACGTCTCCCGTTGCAGGCAAGAAACCCAACGAAGTGCCTCCGAAGGTATCCAAGCGATGGGTGCCGGTTAACCAAGAAGCGGGCATGTCTCCCGTTGCAGGGAAGCCATCCAGAGAAGTGACCCCGAAGGTATCCCAGCGGCAGGTTCCGGTTGACCAAGCGGCGGGCTTGTCTCCTATTGCAGTCAAACCATCCAACGAAATGCCCCCGAAAGTATTAAAGCGGTGGATGCCGGTTAACCGGTCCGCGGGGATGTTGCATGAGTCAGGAAACCCATCCAACGAAATGCCCCTGAAGGTATCCAAGCAATGGGTGCCTGTTAACCAACCATCACCAGTGGGGACATCTCGTGGGGCAGGCGAACCGGCCGATAGGCTCAGCGATCTCCCGGATGTGCTCCTGCACCATATCATGTCGTTCTTGAAGGCATGGGAGATGGCCCGCATGTCCAAGCTCTCGCGGAGGTGGCGCAACCTCTGGGCTTCTGCGCCCTGCATTGACATCCGCGTTGGAGACCATGATAGACCACCAGAGGACTTAGCCAAGTTTGTTCATCGGTTGCTGCTCACCAGGGACGTGCTCACGCCAGTGGACACGCTCCGTCTGCGCTCGCTTGGTGAGGATGATTTCTATGAGACTTATAACAATGGCCATGTCAAGAGGTGGATCCGTAGTGCTATCAAGCGAAATGCTCGTGTTATTCAGCTTAATGGGCATCTCAGCAAGTACATAGAGCTGGATCACAAAGACTTTGTCTCTAGCCACCTCAAAATCTTGAAACTGTCATACACCAAGCTGGATGATGAAGTCATGAAGCAGCTCTCTTCTCACTGCCCTTTGGAAGAACTATATCTCAAGAGCTGTGTGATTGATGTCCGTGAGGTTTTATCCTTCTCTCTGAAGAGTTTGACCATGGTTAAATGCAAGTTCACTATGAACCTCTTGGTGGATGCTTCAAACCTCATGTTCCTACGGTGCATCAAACCAGAGAAGTGGGTTCCCGTATTCAAGAACTCTGGGTCTCTTGTCACAGGCAGCATCATGCTTGATGACTCTTTACTGAGTCGTGAATTTCAAAAGTACCATGAGGATGATGATGAATTCCCTCAGACAAGCGATGAAGATGAAAGCAATGATAATAGAAATGTCATGTGTGATGGTAAAAATTCTGATGGCAGTCACAATGAGGGCTTTCTTGATAGTATTCTTTATAGCGGCTTTGGTAACGATTTTTATGATGGCTATTCTGACAATATTTACGATGACTATTCCGATGACATCAAAGACAATTATGATTATGGAAGTGATATCAATAGCGATGACGATACATACGAATATAGCGAAATTGCAAATGACTCTGAAGATTATTTTGGAAACTGTTCCGGTGGCCTCAGTTTCAGTAAAGGTGGCAACAATTCTGGCCACAGTGCAAACTATGGGTTTAATGATTATAAAACGTTAGGTGGCCAAAATATTATTCACAGCCTTTTAAACGCCAGAAGCATAGAGCTGCTAGGTCATTCAGGAGAGGTACAGTTATTAATTTCTTCATTGTTGTATTTATATTCAATCTGCCTTATACTTTCTCTCATGTGTAGCAAGCAATAGTGGAATGGTGCTTTGTCACAATAGTTACATGCAAAACAAGTTCACCAGCTTTCTGTCACCTTATTAATTTTCTCTAGCTCCCTTAAAAATCGAAAAATTGATGCATTTTACTGATGTTGCATTATTGTTGAATGAATGTGCTGCTTTAGGGCTTGCTATCATATAAGGTTTTTTTTGTTCTCGTGGTTGGATAAGCTATGATCTCAAAAACCACTACTTAGTAAACTATTTAGTATTTACAATTTTTGTTCTGAATCTTCACTAGACCTACCAGCTTTTGCATTTGTGGATAACATTGACCTGTCTTAGAAAATAGTTGTTAGTATAGATGCATAGTCATGTAGCACTTTGTATAAGTTGATGTTCTGTAGTTGGTTCATTGAACTAATGATCTTTTCTATTCTGCAAATAACACTGACTAATTAAGAGTATACATACCTAATATATAGCTAGGGTGCACCGCAAATTGCAAATTATAGGACAGTATGAAGTTAATGGATTTCTAAGAAAATCATACTTACCTCACTTCTTCTATCAAAACAGAAAACAGTCAATTTAGACAAAAACACAGGTTAAAATAAGTTGTTAGTCCAGCCAACCTCAGTTCTTTTTTCTGACATAGTCCATTCACTTGATCTCTCAAAGAGCTGAGACATGTCGAGGGCATGTAAACAAAACCAAAACAACCGCTAGGGTTTTCAAGTTCAGTGGGTTAAACAATTAGTTTATAGTAGGTCTAATCAGGACTGCTGGAAAGTAAGTTGGACCTTTCTCCTATAATATACAATGAGCTTTATTCCTTCCTATGATCAATTTGCTGAGTTTGAGGGTTTCATATATTGAACTTCACTTTAGAGATCATATCGTTGGGAAACTGCAAATGCTATTGGTATGAGGTTTTCTATATCAGTATACTGCCGCTTAATCAATGACTTCATAACATCTTGTTTGTGTTTCATGATTGACTTGACAGTAAACTTAAGTTAATCTTGTGGATCAACAGAACATTTGTAATTTTCAATTATCATATATTGTAAGTGACTAATTAGCTAATAAAACTAAAAACACTTATTGTGTCATATCTGGTGATTGCAATATTGCTTTTAAAGTTGTTTTGACTATTCTAGTATTACCATATTTTTTTCCCTTACATTGAATAATGATAATACAAGTTACATGCCTACTTTCCCACACTATTGCATAGTTACTTACGTACACCATTACATCGCTGATCATTGTCCATTTGTTTCTATATTTATTATATTATGAAACAACTCACTTTCATAAAAATATGAAGGTCGTTTTGAGAAGGGAATCAATAAGTTTCCCAACATTTATCAACTTGAAGACATTGTCCCTTGGTGAATGGTGTATCAGTAGGGGTGCTGATTTTTACCTACTAATTCACTTACTTCAGCATGCACCTAATCTGGAGAAACTATTTCTTCAACTTGAAATGGTGAGTATATGTAACTTTTTCTCAATGTTCGCATTTTAGTATTTGGTTAATGATTTAAGCTGAAGGTTTATGAAGCTAATTCTGCTTTGCCCTTCTAAAAGAATTTTGACATCCAAAAAGCATTGGGAAGATGTATTAAACCAAGCGGAGGGTCATTTGATTGTAAACACCTTAGAATGGTGAAGATCAAATGCACCAAGGATGATCCTAGAGTACATATGCTGGCACAGCTGTTTAGGGCTAATGGCTTGCCCCTTGAGAAGATTTACGTGCGTAGGAGTGGGAGCTTCAGTGAGTACCTTGCGTTGATAACTTTGCTCAGCAAGATATTATGTTAATTTTCAATTGGACTCTTCTTCTGTGATGCAAATCTCTGAATTCACTGGCTCTCTGATTTTTTTCTGCAGATCTTCGTATGCTAAAGCTAAACAGGGAAATTACCTTGGGCGATATGCGTGACTTTGGGTAAAAAACCTGGGCCTTTGCAAGGGTACACTTACGGTATGCATTACTGTTAAGTACTATGTCCTTTTCACCATATAGCCATATCAGTTATATTCGATGATTGAAACTTCGTTTTTGTTGGCAGAATGCAAAGCACTTGACCTAGGGAGTCAAGAAAGTATGATTTTCACACAACATGCCGGTCAGTCCTGCAGCCTATGAAGAGCTTAATAACTCAGAATATTGTCCTGAGAACTTTGAGTACTTTAATTTTTTTATCATGGATTTGTTCGTCGCTTCTCTGTTATGACCATGGGTGATCTGGGCCACGTACCTGCTGTTCTGGAATGACATGTTTCCTGGATAATTTATATGGTTATTACTGCTTGCTTATTTCGTTTTGCTTTCGTCCATTAGTAAGATGGTGCTAACTGATAACCTTGAGATGGCTTGAGGCTGCATCAGATTTGATGCTAAGGTTTATCCTGTTAGTTCTGCCGGTGAGGAGGATGTAAATATTATTGTTAGACAAGCTAGTGTCTGCCTCACAACGAAAGCGCTAGATGTGGAAATAGCCATTTTCATATTTAGAGAATGATAGCTATCTTTCTATTACTTGATGTGGTTTCTCTCGTGTTTGATGTCAGAATGACCGCACCTTGGTCAGTCTTGAGCAACACAGAGCTCTGGATTCGTGACTTGAGATGGCACCAAGGTTGTCTTGGGCGAGCGCTGCCTTTAGGTCACTTTGTCAACCTCTGGGCTGCCATCTTTACCACTTAGCAGTGATCTTTTTTTGCCATAGCTTGCCCAGTGCAAAGTTTTGCCCCCCTTTAATTTGGTTGGGGCACTCTGTTTAGAAGACTTCTGCTTCGAAGTCGCATGCTTTCATGTTGAATGAAGGACCTAGCCTCAAAGGGATAAACAATGGGGCAAGCTCAACATTGGTGATGCTAACCTACACGAGCGAATGAAGGAGCTGCAACCACATCGGACATGTTTTAATCTATACCTAATAATAAAGGAGTTAAGGTTTCTGCCAAAATTTTCGTCCAACTTTTTATTGGACCATTTTGCCCTCCCACCAAACTACATATTACTGCACAATTGCCACCATAGATAACTGTTCGGTTGTTATGTTGTGTCCATCCCGGACGAACGAAGGCTCACGCAAAGCTGCCATGAGTGACGAACGAACGGCCCAGTTCCATCTCAATCTCAATCTCAATCTTAATCTCAATCGGGCCAATTCACGACAACAACCAGATGCATGGAACCGATCGATTGCTTTCCGCTTATATTCTTGTATTAGTCCCACCCCGTGTCCTTACAGAAAATTCCACCGGTTTAAATAGATGCATATTGACTGGATTATCACCAAGGTGTCCAAATTAACAAGCAACAGGTTGGCTAATTAAACGCACGACATGAGTTGGTGGCCCTTTCCGGGAGCGAAGGATGGCGAGAGATGGAAGAAATTTCTATGTGGGAGAGAAGGCCGGCCGCGGCAGTCGAGCTTGACAGCTCGCCCGGATGATGGACCAGAGAACGAGTGAAAATTTAGCCAGCGCTCGGGAAGAGATGTATTCTGGGTTGCTCTTGCGGCCTCCTCGGCCAGGAAGTAGGCGGTCGAGAATGGGATGCTGCGGCTTCGGCAGAGAGAGAGTTGACGGAGACAGGACGTGTGCGGCGGCGCGCTAGCGGAACTAATCTGCTAGGGCAAGGTCTCCTGCTCTGGTGAACGTGGGAGTTTGGTGGGCTGGTTGCTTGCTTGTCCAGTCTGGGGCTCTGGGCCGACCGGCTCCACTTAAGAATCTTGACTATTTTTTCTTTTTACAAATCGAAGTATTTTCTGGATTTCAAAGACTAAAAAATTGCAAATTAGAAAAATTGCCTAGCTATGACATGTGGCCAAGATCTCTTTAAATCACTGTTGGAGCCGATCTATTTTCCTTCTTTCATATGCTCCGCCATGAGCCATAGCGCCGCGGCTGCGGTGGTTGCCGCCGGACGGTCCGGCAACCATAGGTCCTCGAGCAACCTCCTACATGCGTGGCGCAACCAGGTGCATCCAAACCACCAAACCCCATGCATGGCCCCTGCTCCGCCGTCACGTGTGCCCAATTGGCGATGCGTCCGCCACACCCTGTTTCTGCCGAAAGGGAACGTCTTGCTAGCGGTGTGAACAGTCGGCAATGCTCACACATGTTATTGGCTCTACGCGATCGGCAAGCGTCACCCGTAGTGTTTGTATGTACATTTTTCCCTCCCGCTGCAACGCATGGGTCTTTTTCCTATATATAATAATATTATGTTTGTACTAACGGTAAATTGTTTAGAATTTATATCTTAATATAAATTAAGGATGGAAGCCACCATCATTGAGATATTACAAGTCAGTGCAACTAGGGGCTTGCGATCATGATTATTTTCATCATGAATAGGAGAAAATGTGACCACCATCGACGATGTTAATAAATAGGAGAAGTTTCAACACGGAAGATTTGCTCGACCGTTTGAGTAGTTATTTTCCCGGTGCAACGCACGGGCACTTTTGCTAGTGGAAACTTAAACGGGCACCTCATTTGGCCTGGATGGCTCGTGAAGTGCCAATTCACAAACATATTTATGATTCGCAACAATGGTTCAATTTGCTGGATTATTGAAAACGGATACAGACAATGTTTGGAAGGGCTGCGTCACATTCAGTGGTCGCAAATTGTACTGAAGCTTCTACCCCACACATACAAAGCTGGATCATTAGACATCGTCCGAAATTGTACTCGATCAGCACACATCACCGCCCCGTCGTCGACATACGGCTGCCATCAGTTCTCTACCTGAGCCGCTCCATCAGCGAACGGGATGACTACACCATCGCTGTCGTTGCTCACCCCCGCCGGCGCTGCCTTCGTTGCCTGCTCCTCCTTCTGCTCGGAGAGACGGGCTCTGTCCAAGTGCTCCGGCGTGTAGAGGTGATCCGCCATGCCGTACTTGCTGCAGCCATGCAGGTTGCACAGCCCGCACGAGAAACTTCCATCCGCCTGCTGCAGCACGATGCACAACTTGCCCTCCACCTGGATCTTAAACTCGTTGGCAGACACGGCGGCGATGCCATTGGTCTCAACAGCTTCCTCTTCTTCGGCATCCAGTTTCTCTTCTTCAGCTTTGGCAGTACGATCTCCAGCCTCTGTATATTCATCTACTTCCATGGGCGCCACGGAGAAACTGGCACAAACCGGGGCGGCCCCATCCTCTCGAGGCGTTGCCGATGGCACTACCTCCATCTTGCTGGAGTCGCCGACCACGGCGGCGGCGGCGCCCGCAGCCTGATTCGGCTGCTGTCCTGGAGTCACGGTTATGTCGACGCTGGCTCCCAAAGCCACATCCCCATTTGTTATCTCCTGTGCTAGCACAGTTTTTCCACATGCACCGGCGTCAACGGCGGCCTTCTGTTTGCTGGTGTGCTTCTTACCGGACAAGTGAGTCCGCATGACAGTCTCCGACTCTGTCTTCACGTCGCAGAGCTCGCACAGCAGGAAGCCGTCCACTCGGCGCACGCCATTGACCTCCATAGCTCGGCCCTGATCTTCCTTCTGCTTGGCCTTGGAGATGTGCTTGCGCCCCCGGACGTGGCACGCCATCGTGACAAGGTTGGCGACCTTCACGTTGCACACCTCGCAGAGCAGGAACCCGCTCATCTGCACTACCTCGCACGAATTCCCAGAGCCGGTCCCAATGCTGTATATCTTCGGCATGTAGGCACCTTCCTCCTCTGCCTCTTCCTGGCAGCCGTGCTCTGCGGACTCCTCCCGCGGCGGCTGCGCAAGCGCTGCGGCCTTGCTCATGTGATCCTTCCCTTTGAAGTGATCTTGCATGCCCTTCTCTCCCGTCGCCATGATGCCATTTAGAGCTGCTGCTGATGCATTTGGTTTCAGGCTGGCCTGCGAGAAAGCACAAACTCGACTAAGCAAACATTTTTTGGAACACCATTAGAAAACATTCTTCATAAGTAAGGAGAGCTGAGAAGAAGAAGAGGCAAGATTTGCCACATCGAAACAATGCCATTTGCAGAAATGCGACTCCCAATTATGCATTTAGACATATGCCACTGATGTTTTATTTAGCTTTATGTATTGCCATATATTTGCTTTTTTTTCTTCTTCTCCAAGTCATTTCTTTTTCTGATATTCTCTCCTTCTCTCGCCACGTGATATTTCAGTTTGCTATGTCCGTTTGACGATCAAATCCATGTTATCTGATTTGGTCAGATCAAAAGAGCACATCAAAACTAGAATATCACGTGTTGAGAAACGAAAAAAATAGAAGAAAAGAAAATGAAATCAAAGGGAAATAAATTGCACTAGACAATTGCTTACAAAAAACATCACAGTGGCATATCCCTGGATGTAACATTTGAAGTGGAATTTCGTCAAATGCCAATATTTCGATGTAGCAAATATATGTTGCTCACACCTCTACCGGTTCAAGGACAATGGATAAATGCAAGTATTTTATTAGAGAAACACAAAATTATCTGTAGTTGGCATTTGAGAAATCATAGTCAAATCTGCAGTTATGTGACCTATTACTCTCTCCATCCACAAATTAGTATACTTCTACCATATATCTTAAATAAAACCTTTTAAAAGTCATAAAACTTTATAGAAAAGAGTAGTACTTCCTCTTTCTAGAAAAGGATGTCTCAACTTTGTTTAAATTTGCATATATATACTACGCGTCTAGATATATTTGTATCTAGACAAAGTTGAGATATCTTTTTGAGGACGGAGAAAGTAACAAATATGCCATCAAATATGTATACCCCGTCCGTACCGGTTTATTAGACTGACACGTAGTTTAAGAAAAAAATTAACCATAAATTTGGTTAACAAAATATAAATTATTAGTCCAAGAAATATATCATTGGATTCACATTCAAAACACTTTCTCCAATAGTATAACTTTATGACATATAATTTATATTTAGTTGACAAAGTTTACGGTTAAACGTTTTCTTGAAACCGGTACGAAGGGAGTGCTGCTGAATTTAGCAGTACATTTTAATAGGATAAATTAGACTTTAGACAAGTATACTGTTGCTGGATTTACAGTTTGGACCTCGTATTGCACTTTACAGGGTGGGTTCAGAATAATATTGCAAGTTTGGACAAAGTTTAAGGATCACATAAAACATGCCAGGCACCATGAGTCCATGACATGTGCAAGTGTACCATACGGTTTCTTTCTGAACCGTTAAAACTTGGTGCAAACTGCAAGATAAACAAAGAACAATTCATTGCGATATATAAACGTTATACAAAAAATAAAAAGTGAAAATTGCAAAAATATTTCTAGGGGCACTTTACAGGGTGGGTTGAGAATAATACTGCAAGTTTGGACAAGGTTCAAGGATCACAGAAAACATGCCAGGCACCATGACCATACGTTTTCTTTCTGAACCGTTAAAACTTGGTCCAAACTGCAAGATAAACCAAGAACAGTTCATTGCGTCATGTAGACGTGAGAAAAAGTGAAAATTGCAACAATATTTTCTATGGGTAAACGGTAACAAAAAAAATGTAATTGTATTAGTTGGCCAGTTCACACGAAATCTGACATAGGGCTACTACAAGTCCTAAGAGATTTTGAGCTGAGCTCATTTAAAAAAAAATCTGTCATAAAGGACCTACAAGCCCTACGAAATTGTGAGCTCATTTAGACAAACCATTAGAAGTTTGGACTTGCAATTTTAAGCCAAATTTGAATCATTTTTTAAAATAAAAGTATGAAACATTATAGTAATTAAGTCTAGGTTAATTTAGTATTCAGGTAAATTTTTAGCTGATTTAGGAAATACATTTAGAAGTTTCTACTGCTGTTGCAACATCTCGGCAAAACTTGAACCAAAACATCAAAAATTCCAAACATATCTGCAAAATATTCTAGTAATTCAAACTAGGTTTACTTAGTATTCTGGAAAAAAAATCACCTCATTTAGACAATCTGCTTTAAGTTTAGATTGCTTTTGCAACTTCTAATCAAATTTGAACCAGATATTCCAAGTCTCCCCAAAAGAAAAATAAAAGAATAGAAAGGGAAGTTCAGGTCAAGCGAAGCTCACCACCAGTATTAAAACTAAAAATGATCGAGTAGAGCAACTACCGTAGTCACTGAACCAAACTAGGGCGCCATCCATCAGATGTTGCGTCAACCGGCTAACTAACACGATTGCAGATTTTTGTTGCTGATTACCTCTATAGTCCAGGTGCATCAGAAATCTCTAACAGTTATGATTTTGTGTTAACCCCTAAATATGTGTCTTGCTGCAATTTCCTAATAAAATATGAGATAAAGCTAGTGATTCTTCGAACAATGCATTTGGAGGCCCAGCTCACTGGAGGCCATCAAAAATTCAAAAATGACATTTTGAACTTTTAAAAAGTTCAGAAAAAATATACATATAGCTATATATACTTTAAGTGTGCAATATCTCAATCTGAAATTCGTTGTATTGCGGGCTATGCAAAAAAAAAATACAAATGTTCACTTGAAGGTTCACTATTCACACATCTAGATCGATAATTTTATCTTTTTTCTATAGATTAGAATACGAAGTGTTTCGGACTGAGACTTCACGCACTTGAAATATAAATTAAAAATTAGCTTTGAAGGATAGTAGGTGGATGTACATATTTTTCAGATTTTTTTATAAAAAATACTCGAGTGAGCTCGAGAGTCAAATTGAGGCACTCAATGATTCTTGCTCTACTTGTTTCTTTGACATGTAGAAACTAGGTCGATTTGTTCTAAGAGAGAGAAAAGGAATTTATGCTGAATCAAGAAATGCATTGGAAAGACAACCGATTCTAGTTGCAGCATGGAAGATGATAACTATAGTTAGCGATGCCGAAGTAAAACATGTATATTGCTTTGTTGAATTTGGGTACGGTGTGGGATAAGTCTAAACCAAATTCGTTACCACGTCCTCCTTCGGCATTGGCTGCGGGAGCATCGCGGCCTTCTTCCTGTGGAGTTTCCCTTCGAGGTGATCTTGCATGGCCTTCTGACTGGTTGATGTGATGCCGCACACCGTGCAAGTCAAGTCTGACTTCTGCTCGTTGCTGCTCGTGGCAGCAAAAACCGTCGGAGCGACGGCCATGTTAGGGTTTTCCCCCTCGGCTGGCCAGGCTGCCGATCCATTTATCTTTGAACTAACCTGCATGAAAAACAACCACCGGTCAGTCCAGTAAGCAGAAAACAAAATACTATACCTAATGAATGAAAAAATATATACTCCATGGATAAGTCTATGTTAATATGGGTCAGCAAAATCTTAAATGTCTCGTATTATTCGTAATGACTAATGAGACGGTGGTAATCTATCTTGACGGCAGCTAACTTAGCTTGGGTTGCTGCAAGTTTTGGTGCATTGGCAGCGTGATCAACATCACAGTTGAGACATATTTATGTTGCTGAACATGCTATTTTCTGGTGTTCCAATTATACAGAACCAAACCACACGCTAGCTGGGCTGGGCTTGAATGAAATGTTTTTTTTTCCAAGTGACCCCTCTCTGGGTCGATTTTCATTATCAAGGGATAACGAAAACACACAGCAGTTGTTCTGGTGGACAAAAACAGAAAGAAAAAGAGCAGAAGGGTTGAATGAAATGTGTATATTGTGATTCTTTTACCTCATGTTGACCTGCTCCAGTCAGTGGCAGCGCAAGCTTAGCGGTCCTCCTCCCGTGGCTCTTCCCTTTTAGGTGCTCTTGCATGGCAGTCTCACTGGTTGCCGTGATGCTGCACACCGTGCAAGTCAAATCCGGCTTCAGCTTCTTGCTGCTTGTTGCCGCCGAAACATTGGATGCAGCAGGGACATGATGAATTTTCCGCTTGGCTGGCAAGGCTGCTGGCATATCTGGTTTCGATCCGACCTGCGTAGACTATACTAATGTTAGCCAATCTCCCACATTTGACTTGACGTTAATCAGGAGGAGCTCGGACGACCCATATTTATCTATATCTTATAAGGAATTAAGCTGAAAATTCACAGTACAGGCAGACAAATCTTGCAAACCCATAGCCCCGTATACTTAATCTTGGAAATGGTTTTTTGTATAAACAAGCAAGGGTATGGTATTATATACTTCCTCTGTCCAAAAATAAGTGACTCGGATTTGCCTAGATTCGCACGTGTAATTTAGCGTGTAGATATATGGAAATCTAAACAAATCCGAGTCAGTTATTTCCAGACGGAGGAAGTATTTTTCTTTGAAATGGCGCACACGATAGCACTAAACAGAATCAATCTGGTTTCCTTTTACAGTCAAAAAATGCCGTTACTTTTATAAGAACTGCAAACGTCATGTTAATCCCATAAGTATCATAAAATAGAATTGAAATGTCGAAATGGTAAGGCAAACATTCCAGCAAGTACGAAACCTGTGTAGTGGTAGAAAAAGGCATAATTGAGAAAACTAGGCATAAACCCCAAGAACATAAAGCAACTCAAAATCTAAAACCGTCCCCGTTAGTGATTCGAATAGTTGGGGCGAGAGATCAGAGATCTAGAGCGTGATAAAATCGACCAAAAACCTGAATCCGTACGAGGACAGGAGAGCACCTCGCGTGGAATCTGCGTTTTCAGCGATGGCGGGTGGGCCGCGGGCGTGGCCTTGGCTTCCGACCCTTTGGCGGAAGCGCCCGCCGACCGCGCGAGCTGAGATCGCAGCTCCTCTATAAGCTCGCGCCGGACCTCCGCCTCGAGCGCCAACGTTTCAGCCTCCTCCCGCAGGATCCGCTCCCGTATCCTCTCCTTGGCCGCCTGGCGCCGCAGCTCGTCCTGGTCAGACGCCGGCCGCGGCGCCAAGGCCTCGGAACTCTCCCCGTCGTACCCGGAGCGATCACCGCCGTAGTCATCTCGGACACGCGTGGCTTCACACCAAGGAAACGAGAAGATCAACAGGGAGAGAAACGAAGAACCAAGAAAGAGATAACCGGAGTCGAGGGACGAGGGCTCACCAGCGGACTCGGAGTTCGCCGACGTAGCCGCAGCCCCCGTCGACCTCGACGGGCTGCGTGCGCGGGCGTCGCCTGCGCGGTACTGAAACTCCATGCCGGTCTCGTGATCTTGTTCTGGGTTTTGCGGTTCGGGCTGGGTGTGTGCTGCGCCTGCGGGAGAAAAACGTGCGCACGTCCTAATTATAAGCAGGGCCGCCACAATCTAATTAACGTCTTGATCGGACGGCGGCACGTAAACCCAGTCCGTCTAGGTTACTGGACGGTTCCAGCTCCTTCTGTTTCTTGAGTACCTTTCGTGGGGTTTTTTGTTTTTATTTTGCTCTCACATATTGCTCGTTTTGTAAACAAGTCCACATTTTTTACCCTTAACCTTGTTGAAGTACGCGTGGTCCTAAATTAAAAAATTCTCTATTTCGGCTCAATTTGGAACCCTTGGTTGCTTTTGCTAGTGTGGATTTGAGGACGGTTTAGCACCAACATTGATTCATAATATGCAATATTTGACGCAAACTCCAACTAGTTGTTTTGAGTGTTGAGTGAAAACCTCCCGATGTTGTCCCTCTTCAAGCTCTCACAGGCACGAGCCGCACGACCACATGGGAGCTCATGGTGGGGGGAGGCGTCATCACAGAACTCCCTTGATCCATGTCGCAAACATATTAGTAAAACGGGCTTCGAGGGGATGAAAAATCGAGTGAAACCCTTTTGAAATCAATGAAGTGTCTGTGTCAACCTTTTAGGACCAAATGTGAACTCTGGCAAAGTTCAAGGGCCCGGTGGTGGACTTTGTTCTTAAGCTCCTTTTGTTATGTTATGCAACAACCAAGAGAGGCGCATAAAAAAATATCGTACTAACTCTTTTCGCTATGTTATTTATATTTCTTTCGCAAGGCATATACTCTCTTGGCATTGGTAGATGCCATCAAATCCACCAGGTAGCCTTCGCCAGGCTGGATCTTGGTTTGTATCGGCACACCAGGCTAGATATTGTTTTGTATCGAGACACCAGGCTGGATGTTGTTTTCGATCGGGACACTAGGCTGGATCCCGCCCTCCATATCAATTTGTGAATCCTCACCTGGGTCAATTACTTCTTGCCTAAACAACATCGATGCCATTAGGGCTACCTTTTGGACTGGCACTAGAGCGGTGATTCTAGGTTGACACATTAACTAATTGAGTTCACCCACCAAAATATTCATGTGGTTTTAATAAATAAAAAATAGTTGTTGTTCTAAGAAAAAAAATCTTGTGGTGTTATAATATTTGTTCCTTAATTCTAAAAAAATTCGAAAGACATCCATAGGTTGGGTGACTAGTGGAAGTGGTTGTACCCCATTCCATCAAGGTTCAAACTTGATGTTTCCTATCATATGTGTCTCACCATTTCATATTATTATCATAGTGGAAGAGGTGCCTGTCGATAGCTGGGCATTTGTGGTGATTTCTGTCAAAGATCACACACATGTACTTTGACAGTGCATCTCACGTATCAGGTGTGTCGTGCAACAAGCACCCATTGGGCCAGGACTGGTGGTGGTGCAGAACGCATATCTAGAACCCGTGAAAAGAGCAAGAAAGGAAATCCATGAGGCCTCGTTTGGCAACAGTGGATTCCAGTGTTTTGGAGTGTATAATACAACGTGTTTTTGGTGAATACACTTCCGTCACCCAATTCCCTTTCTCCCACCCAATACTCTCACACCACAATACTCTCCACCCAATCCCATCGTTTGGCACACAGGGATTAATCTGATCTCATTTGAACACAAACTGGGAGCAAATGGCATGTTGCATTGTGAAGTAATAAAAATCATAACTATATACCATTCAATATCAAGTAAAATCATAAGCTTTACACAGACCTTTCTTTATAAGCATTTCGAAGACAGTAACTTTATGATGCAAGCATCTACAATAACACACAAGTATTCATTTAAAAGAACATCTCATAACATGGCAAGAAGCATTGTGCACTTTGATGCTACAAAGATCTTAGAAGACTGAACAGGAGAAGCTATGGTGGGCACCTGAACCTGGTGTAATATCAAGTATAGCTACATCAAGTAACATCATGCACACACCTCCAATAATATGTAATCATATCCATAAAACATAGGCAGGTCTGGAAAATAAATAGTGCAAATTACAGTGCTGAATTTAAATAGTGCAAATTGCAAATATATTAACATGGCACTTCTTGTGCTCAACTTTGGAAGCAGAGATGACAAATTCGCCAGTTCACAATCTTAGAAAACATACACTAAAAACTACTAGCTGTGGAGCGTCCTCCTCTTGGATTCCTGAAGTTTAATTATGATGCATTCCTGAAACAACATAGGCATAAACAGTGAGTAAAGTGTATATGTTACTTCAGACCATAAACAGTGAGTAAACAGCAGAGGCATAAACAGTAAGTAAAGTGTATATGTTACTTCAGACCATAAACAGTGAGTAAACAGCAGAGGCATAAACAGTGAGTAAACAACAGAGGCATAAACAGTGAGCAATGATCTTACCTCAAGTTAACCTAGCCAACTGTCTCCGAAACCATAAAATAGCTGTGCCATCTTTGTCATCTACGAGATTGACAAAAAACTCACGGTTGTGAGCATTTTCAAAGACCTCCAGTGCTGTAATTTTCTCATCCGGTGTGACACCTTCCAAGGTTTTCAAGGCTTCCATGCATCTTGTAATTGTGAATTCTTGTGCAACTTCTTTTCTGGCTTCCTTTTCTTTGATTTGCACTAATCTCTCCATCACTCCTACTAAACCATCTGTGCTCCTCTTCTTTGGGCTATTCTTACGATTCACTCTCGAGCCACCAACTTTTGACTTGTTCCTCTCGACAGCAGCTATTTGTGACGTGTTCCTCTCGACAGCAGCTACTTGTGACGTGTTCCTCTCGACAGCATCTACATGTGACGTGTTCCTCTCGACAGCATCTACATGTGACATGTTCCTCTCGACAGCATCTACATGTGACATGTTCCTCTCGACAGCAGCTACACGTGACTTGTTCCTCTCAACAAAAGCTACATGCGACTTGTTCCTCTCGACAGCAGTTTCAAGCAAGCCGACTAAAGCAAGTAAAAACGATCTCATACAGTATTTGGTGCCAATTATATACAAAATGCAAAACCTGACAATGAAATAGCTAGATTGATCTCAATGATCATGACAAAAAAGCTACCGCAAGTCTCCATGGAGGTCCAAGACAGACAAAATGATACGACTGTTACACTATTTTTTATGACATGCTAGCAAACTGAAGGCATCTTACCTAGCGGCCTAGCGCGAAGGCTACCGGCTGCCTGCTGCCGCCCTTGAACTGTATCCGCCCCTCAAAATCAGGATATGAATCATATGTGAGTTTCTTGCGGCAGCGCCGCAGCTAGCGACCGAGCAGGAATATCGTGTTTCAAAGTATGATCTAGTTAGTTAATGGATGCGGTGTGCACAATCAGTATATATGCACAAGTATAACAGCACAAGCAATCAACAAGCAGCTATTTTCTTTAGCGTCAGAAACTAATCAACAACCTGGAATAGTGATAATGTAGCATCCAAGAAACGGTTGTAATCTACAGCAGTATATTAAATATCCATTAAAATGCTGTTGTGATTTATTGACAAGACTGGGGAATAATCTCTACTTTCAACGGTGTATTGCATCGAATAAATCAAGATGTCTGATGGACTAACAAAACCTCTTTCAACACTAAAAATAAGCAAAAATGATGTTCATTCCTTATAGTATACTGGCTACTGATAATACATCACGCTGTGCAGGCATCACATGGAAACATACAACTGCAAATTCATGGCGTCCATGGCGCATCATCGTTGTGCATGTCTATCGGCATTAAATAACCGGACCAAATCAAAGATTTGTGCATCTATGCCGCAACTATTCAGTTAAACCCAGTACACAGCTATGGTAATGGAGGGGAACATACCGGAGTGAACGCCAGTTCACGGAGCAGCTGGTGGCCGAGCTGACGGCGCAGAGGATACGGCGGTTGGAGGTTCCGTTGGGGGCGACGGCGAGGAGGCGGCCGGATCTGGCGACCGAAGAGGTCTTCGTGTCGAGGAGGTGGTGGCGGGAGGAAGCGGTGGCGAGATCTGGCGGCGGCGAGATCTGGCGGCGGCGAGATCTGGCGTGCTGTCGGTGAAGCTCCGCCGCGACAGTAGTTCTGCTGCAGCCGTCGCCGCCGCGCGTGTAAGAAACGCGTCACCCTCCTCGCGTCTTGGAAACCCGTCCACCCGACGAGTTTGTGCGAGTTTTCTCGGGCTTACACGCCTCTATACTGGGCTGCCAAATGGGCTGTAGCGAGTATTTCTGGGTAACGGGCTAGGCCGGTAAAATACACGTGAATCCACCTAGAACCCGGGCAGCCAAATGAGGCCTGACGGGGGCGAAATACTCAAATACACGTTGATCGTTCTACACTTCCCAGTTTAGTCCACACAAGTTGATAAACAAAAAGGAAGAAGAAAAATCGGAAATTCAATATGGAGTTGAATTAGAAGTATCATGATGTTATTTATAGTCATATTCGTTTATTATTTATGACTAAATTTGGATATGAGAATTTGTGGCATAGTAAGTGAACGTTGAATGAATTTCTCTTTTCCGAAAATTCTTGAAACTGTATGGCGAACCTTTGCATATTGCCCCCAGCCCGCCAAAAGCCCACCGACCGCCACGCTCCTACGGCTACAGTGGCCAATGAAGTTCCAGTGTGCAGAATTTAGTTAGTATTAGAGCATCTCCAGTCGCGTCCCTCAAAGCGTCCTCCAAAGTGATTTGGGGCCCGCCGGATAAAAAAAACGTTTCCAGCTGCGTTCTCCAAAGCCGCTTTTTGTCCGTCGCGTCCCGATACGATGTCCGGCGCCCCGAGGCCATCCCCGCCCCACAGGGGATGCACCGGGGACGTCGGACGCATGAAAAGCGAGGCGGGGAGTGGCGGGACCGACCCCTCGGCGGCACAATTGAATTTTAACCTAACCGTCGCCTACCTCGCGACGGAATTTATTGGCGCACAGCGACGGTGCAGTTCCCGCAGAGGCGCAGCGAAGCGTCTCGTCGCCGCCTAGCTCTGTGTGCCGGTGTTAATGAGCGCCACCGCTCCCCCGCCTCCCTACGGCCTATAAAAAAGGGCCGCCTCTCATCGTCCCTCTCACACAAACCCTAGCGCCTCTCTCCCCAACCCTAGCCGCCACCATCTCAAGAGTCGACACCATGGCTGGTAGAGGCGGAGGCCGAGCTCGCGGCCGTGGTCGTGGCCGCGGCAGAGCTGCACGCTCTCTGTCGCCTACGACGCCGTCGTCGCCCTCATCATCGGGCAGGCGGGACGAGGAAGGGCCCGTGCTGTTCGAGTTCATCGTCGTCCTCAAGGGCGACCCACACGGCATCCAGAGGCTGCCGGACAACTTCGCCGACTTTGTCGCCGACGACGAGTGCCCGGGCTCGCTGCATCTGCGCGAGGATGGCTGCCACTGCTGCCGGTGGATCGTCGACGTGATCTACGACGCGCGCGGCAACATGTACCTCCACATCGGCTGGGAGAAGTTCGCACGCTACCACCGCCTCGAACCCGGCTTCATGCTCGTGTTCTCCTACTTCGGCGACAGGGACGTGAGCGTCAAGGTGTTCGACGAGACGCGTGGCCGCCGGAAATACCACGGCGACAGCGCCGAGGAGGACAACGACTGAAGAGTGTTGTTTCTTCGCAGCGAAAAAATGGACCAAGGTTTTTGGATGTTCTTCCTCGGAAGAACCAACAGGGGCACCCTCACCAGCTGGATTTTCCAGTTTGGGTGACTGGGTGTGCCCTCAAGTGTTCTTTCTTGGCAGCGAACACACGAAACCTTCGATGTTCGGCCTAGTGAGGTTTAGTTTTTTTTGCAATCTTTTATATTTGTGTCAACCATGGTTCAAACTATGTATTAGTTTGTGAAAAACCATGTTCCAAACTATATCTTCATGTAAACCACGTTCCCAATTATGTATTAGTTTATGGAATATTTCTTCTCTTTACTGAAATAAAAAAAGTATTTTAATGTTTGGGGGCGGCGTTTGGGGGACGCGGCTGGGGAGCGACGTCCTCCAAACGCGGCACGAACAAAACACGTCCCCCAAACTCTCAATCCGGTGCCGTTTGGGGACGCTTTGGGGGACGCGACTGAAAATGCTCTTATACTCCAGGGTAATTAGCGCTAGTAAGGCATGCACAATGGTACAGAAGGCATATCTTCCTTTACCCCGCCACATCAGCTAGAGAAGGTATTAGATGTAAGACATACAATGCATTATCTCTTACAACCATCTCTAGTAATTAATAATTAAATTTTGGTAGGAAATTTGTTGCTAAGGGAAGACATATAGGATACAATGGAGAAAATAGTCTTCTTTTTTTCTTCTAAAAGATGTTCTCTTAGTTAGGGGAAGACAACCTTCTCTCTTTATTTTTTCTCCTCAAACTAAGCAAAAATCTCACGTGCTCTAATAAGCAATAAAAAGACGATCTGGAGCAAGATCACACTATTTATAGTCAGATTTGTTTCTTTTTCTTCTTTTTATATCCTGATCTATGGATTGAATTTGGATGCAGAAATTGGAGGCATAGTAAATGCACGTTAAATGAATATTGCTTATTTTCTGAATTTCTTTGAAGTCTTTGAACGACGAGCTAGAGAGTAGAGATTCATGGTGCTACTGCACTCAGCATGTCCACGCATTTTGCCCTCAGGGCATCTCCACTATTTCAGCGTCCAAAAATGTCCGCACGCGTTCGTTTGCATCGAGCTTAAATGGTTGAAATCGACCGCGCATCCGTTTGCGTCAAGGGTGCCTCCAGCGCACGACGCATTTTTTCTCGAATTTCCATTTTTTATAGCATGAAAACTTTTTACATAGTAAAAGAAAGAAAAAAAAAACCTAAGAACGCATGCGCCTACTGGTTCTCCTTATCGTTGTCGATCACGACGAGCTCCGGTACCACCCACGGCCAGTTGGAAAGCGGCGGAACATACACCGGGCGTGCCGACGGTGGTGGAGGTGGATGAGCCCAGGCAGGTGGTGGAGGTGGAGGAGCCCAGGCCTGTAGCGGAGGTGGAGGAGCCCAGGCCGGAGGTGGAGGCCCCTGATGTCTACGCACGCTTCTATTCCTGTAGACAGTGTTGGGCCTCCAAGAGCAGAGGTTTGTAGAACAGCAGCAAGTTTCCCTTAAGTGAATCACCCAAGGTTTATCGAACTCAGGGAGGTATAGGTCAAAGATATCCCTCTCAAGCAACCCTGCAATTACGATACAAGAAGTCTATTGTGTCCCCAACACACCTAATACACTTGTCAGATGTATAGGTGCACTAGTTCGGCGAAGAGATAGTAAAATGCAAGTGATATGGATGTATATGAGCGGTAATAACAATCTGAATAAAATATGGCAGCGAGTAAACATGCAACAGAACAGTAAGTAAACGGAGATTCGATGTTCGGAAATAAGGCCTAGGGATCATACTTTCACTAGTGGACACTCTCAACATTGATCACATAACTGAATAAACAAATACTACTTTCTCTACACTCTCTTATTGGATGACAAACACCATTCATTGTGTAGGGCTACAAGAGCTCCCTCAAGCCGGAGTTAACAAGCTCCACAACATCCGGTGTTCATATTTAAGTAACCTTTAGAGTGCATGATAGACCATTGCAATTATACCGAGTACTAACATAGCATGCACACTCGTCACCGTCGAGCTATGAAAGGGGGAATAGATCGCATCAATACTATCATAGTAATAGTTAACTCCATAATCTACAAGAGATTACAATCATAACCTATGCCAACTACTACATGATGCACACACACTGTCAACATTACATCATGGAGGAGGAATAGACTACTTTAATAACATCACTAGAGTAGCACATAGATGATATTCAACTAGATCACAAAGAGAGAGATGAACCACATAGCTACGGTAGAGCCCTCAGCCCTGGGGGAGAACTACTCCCTCCTCATCACAGGAGTCAGCAACGTCGATGAAGATGGCGGTGGTGTCGATGGAGATGCCTTCCGGGGGCAATTCCCGCCCGGCGGCGTGCCGGAACAGAGACTTCTGTCCCCCGAATCTTGGCTTCGCGATGGCGGCGGCTCTGGAACTTTTCTCGTATCGTGGCTTATTCTCTTAAGGTTTTCGAGGCGGAGAGAATATATAGGCGGAAGGGCAGCCTCGGAGGAGTCCTGGTGGAGTCACACCATAGGGGGGCGCCCCCCCCCCTTGGCCGCGCCGCCAAGTGGGGTGGGGCCCCCAGGGCTCCCCTCTGGTCCCTCTCTGGCTCTCTGGAAGTTTCCGTGAAATATAAGATCGTGGGCATTAATTTCGTCCAATTCCGAGAATATTTCCTGTGTAAGATTTCTGAAACCAAAAACAGCAGAAAACAGGAACTGACACTTCGGCATCTCGTTAATAGGTTAGTTCCGGAAAATGCATCAAAACGATATAAAGTGTGAACAAAACATGTAGGTATTGTCATAAAACTAGCATGGAACATCGAAATTATAGATACGTTGGAGACGTATCAAGCATCCCCAAGCTTAGTTCCTACTCGCCCTCGAGTAGGTAAACGATAACAAGAATAATTTCTGAAGTGACAGGCTACTTACATAATCTTGATCATACTATTGCAAAGCATATGAGATGAATGAAGTGATTCAAAGCAATGGTAAAGACAATGACTAAACAACTGAATCATATAGCAAAGACTTTTCATGAATAGTACTTTCAAGACAAGCATCAATAAGTCTTGCATAAGAGTTAACTCATAAAGAAATAGATTCTTAGTAGAAAGTTTTGAAACAACACAAAGGATGATTAAGTTTCAGCAATTGCTTTCAACTTGTAACATGTATATCTCATGGATAGTTGTCATCATAAAGCAATATAACAAGTGCAATAGGTAAACATGTAAGAATCAATGCACACAGTTGACACAAGTGTTTGCTTCTAAGATAGAAAGAAGTAGGTAAACTGACTCAACATAAAGTAGAAGATAGGCCCTTCGCAGAGGGAAGCATGGATTACTATTTTTGTGCTAGAGCTTTTCATTTTGAAAATATAGAAACAATTTTATCAACGGTAGTAATAAATCATATGTGTTATGCATAAGACATCTTATAAGTTGCAAGCCTCATGCATAGATTACCAATAGTGCTCGCACCTTGTCCTAATTAGCTTGGATTTACATGGATTATCATTGCATAACATATGTTTCAACCAAGTGTCACAAAGGGGTACCTCTATGCCGCTTCGTACAAAGGTCTAAGGAGAAAGTTCGCATTGGATTTCTCGCTTTTGATTATTCTCAACTTAGACATCCATACCGGGACAACATAGAAAACAGATAATGGACTCCTCTTTAATGCATAAGCATTCAACAACAGATAATATTCTCATAAGAGATTGAGGATTAATTGTCCAAACTAAACTTCCACCATGATTCATGGCTTTAGTTAGCGGCCCAATGTTCTTCTCTAACAATATGCATACTCAAACCATTTGATCATGATAAATCACCCTTACTTCAGACAAGACTAACATGCATAGCAACTCACATGATATTCAACAAAGGTGTAATAGTTGGTGGCGTCCCCATAAACATGGTTACCGCTCAACAAGCAACTTATAATAAATAAGATACATAAGCTACATATTATTTACCACAATAGTTTTTAAGGCTATTTTCCCATGAGCTATATATTGCAAAGACAAATAACAGAATTTTAAAGGTAGCACTCAAGTAATTTACTTTGGAATGGCATAGAAATACCATGTAGTAGGTAGGTATGGTGGACACAAACGGCATAGTTTTTGGCTCAAGGATTTGGATGCACGAGAAGAAATCCCTCTCAATACAAGGCTTAGGCTAGCAAGGTTGTTTGAAGCAAACTCAAGTATAAACCGGTACAGCAAAACTTACATAAGAACATATTGCAAGCATTATAAGACTCTACACTGTCTCCTTGTTGTTCAAACACCTCACCAGAAAATATCTAGACTTTAGAGAGATCAATCATGCAAACCAAATTTTAACAAGCTCTATGTAGTTCTTCATTAATAGGTGCAAAGTACATGATGCAAGAGCTTAAACATGATCTATATGAGCACAACAATTGCCAAGTATCAAATTATTCAAGACATTATACCAATTACCACATGAAGCATTTTCTGTTTCCAACCATAATAATGATGAACGAAGCAGTTTCAACCTTCGCCATGAACATTAAAAGTAAAGCTAAGAACACCAGTGTTCATATGAACGAGCGGAGCGTGTCTCTCTCCCACACAAGCATGAATTTATTCAGAGAATGAAAATAAAAAAAAACGAAAATAAAAGCACACATACGCTCCAAGTAAAGCACATAAGATGTGACGGAATAAAAATATAGTTTCACTAGAGGTGACCTGATAAGTTGTCGATGAAGAAGGGGATGCCTTGGGCATCCCCAAGCTTAGATGCTTGAGTCTTCTTGAAATATGCAGGGATGAACCACGGGGCATCCCCAAGCTTAGACTTTTCACTCTTCTTGATCATATTGTATCATCCTCCTCTCTTGACCCTTGAAAACTTCCTCCACACCAAACTCAAAACAAACTCATTAGAGGGTTAGTGCATAATCCAAAATTCACATATTCAGAGGTGACACAATCATTCTTAACACTTCTGTACATTGCACAAAGCTACTGAAAGTTAATGGAACAAAGAAATCCATTCAACATAGCAAAAGAGGCAATGCGAAATAAAAGGCAGAATCTGTCAAAACAGAACAGTCCGTAAAGACGAATTTTTCAGGGGCACTTAACTTGCTCAGATGAAAATGCTCAAATTGAATGAAAGTTGCGTACATATCTGAGGATAACGCACGTAAATTGGCAGATTTTTCTGAGTTACCTACTGACGGGGCTGCTCAATTTCGTGACAGTAAGAAATCTGTTTCTGCGCAGTAATCCAAATCTAGTATCAACATTACTATCAAAGACCTTACTTGGCACAAAAATGCAATAAAATAAAGATAAGGAGAGGTTGCTACAGTAGTAACAACTTCCAAGACACAACAAAACAGTAGCAAAGTAAAAACATGGGTTATCTCCCAAGAAGTGCTTTCTTTATAGCCATTAAGATGGGCTCAGCAATTTTAATAATGCTCACATAAGGATGAGAGTTGGAGCAAAAGAGAGCATCAAAAGCAAGTTCAAAATTCATTTAAGTCTAACCCACTTCCTATGAAAAGGAATCTTGTAAATAAATAAGTCATGTAAGCATAACGCAACAAGCATAGAGAAATAACACAAGCTCAACTTCAAGATTCTCAACATAAAGAGGGGAAACTTAATATTATTAAGATGCATATAACCATGTTTCCCTCTCTCATAATAACTTTCAGTAGTATCATGAACAAACTCAACAATATAACTATCAAATAAAGCATTCTTATCATGAGTCTCATGCATAAAATAATTACTACTCCCAACATAAGCATAGTCATTCTTATTAATTGTAGTGGGAGCAAATTCAACAAAGTAGCTATCATTATTATTCTCATCATCAAATATAGGAGGCATAGTATAATCATAATAAACTTTATCCTCCATAGTAGGTGGCACCAAAATACCACTATCATTATAATCATCATAAATGAGAGGCAAAGTATCATCAAAGAAAAATTTCTCATCCATGCTTGGGGGACTAAAAATATCATGCTCATCAAAACCAGCTTCCCCAAGCTTAAATTCTTCCATAGCATTAGCAATAATAGTGTTCAAAGAGTTCATGCTAATAACATTGCTATTTTGCAAACAAAGTTCCATGGGTTTTTTAATTCTCTCTTCAAACACATCATGTCCTAATTCAATATAAAGTTCATAAAGATCTCTAATATTTTTGTTGTTTTCCATTAAGCCTAACTAGTGTAAACAAGAAACAAAAAGATGCAATTGCAGGATCTAAAGGAAATAGCTTCGAGCACTCACACACCGGCAATAGTGCTAGGAAATAGCTTAGTAGTCGGAGGATGTGAATACCTCCCCGGCAACGGCGCCAGAAAATAGCTTGATGTCTACGCACGCTTCTATTCCTGTAGACAGTGTTGGGCCTCCAAGAGCAGAGGTTTGTAGAACAGCAGCAAGTTTCCCTTAAGTGAATCACCCAAGGTTTATCGAACTCGGGGAGGTAGAGGTCAAAGATATCCCTCTCAAGCAACCCTGCAATTACGATACAAGAAGTCTCTTGTGTCCCCAACACACCTAATACACTTGTCAGATGTATAGATGCACTAGTTCGGCGAAGAGATAGTAAAATGCAAGTGATATGGATGTATATGAGCGGTAATAGCAATCTGAATAAAATATGGCAGCGAGTAAACATGCAACAGAACAGTAAGTAAACGGAGATTCGATGTTCGGAAATAAGGCCTAGGGATCATACTTTCACTAGTGGACACTCTCAACATTGATCACATAACTGAATAAACAAATACTACTTTCCCTACACTCTCTTGTTGGATGACAAACACCATTCATTTTCTAGGGCTACAAGAGCTCCCTCAAGCCGGAGTTAACAAGCTCCACAACATTCGGTGTTCATATTTAAGTAACCTTTAGAGTGCATGATTGCATACCGAGTACTAACATAGCATGCACACTGTCACCGTCAGGCTATGAAAGGGGGAATAGATCGCATCAATACTATCATAGTAATAGTTAACTCCATAATCTACAAGAGATTACAATCATAACCTATGCCAAGTACTACATGATGCACACACTCGTCAACATTACATCATGGAGGAGGAATAGACTACTTTAATAACATCACTAGAGTAGCACATAGATGATATTCAACTAGATCACAAAGAGAGAGAGATGAACCACATAGCTACGGTAGAGCCCTCAGCCTCGGGGGAGAACTACTCCCTCCTCATCATAGGAGACAGCAGCATCGATGAAGATTGCGGTGGTGTTGATGGAGATGCCTTCCGGGGGCAATTCCCCGTCCCGGCGGCGTGCCGGAACAGAGACTTCTGTCCCCCGAATCTTGGCTTCGCGATGGCGGCGGCTCTGGAACTTTTCTCATATCGTGGCTTATTCTCTTAGGGTTTTCGAGGCGGAGAGAATATATAGGCGGAAGGGTAGCCTCGGAGGAGTCCTGGTGGAGCCACACCATAGGGGGGCGCCCCCCCCTTGGCCGCGCCGCCAAGTGGGGTGGGGCTCCCCTCTGGTCCCTCTCTGGCTCTCTGGAAGCTTCCGTGAAATATAAGATCGTGGGCATTAATTTCGTCCAATTCCGAGAATATTTCCTGTGTAAGATTTCTGAAACCAAAAACAGCAGAAAACAGGAACTGGCACTTCGGCATCTCGTTAATAGGTTAGTTCCGGAAAATGCATCAAAACGATATAAAGTGTGAACAAAACATGTAGGTATTGTCATAAAACTAGCATGGAACATCAGAAATTATAGATACGTTGGAGACGTATCAGCCCCCACGGGTTGTACGGTGGAGGTGGAGGTGGCGGTTGAACCGGTTGCGTGGCCGAGTCTTGTAGCGCCAGTCGTAGGGCTTCTTCCTCCGAGAGGCCCGGCGGCATGATGCCGGTGGCGTACCGGGGCAGCGGCGGCTGCACAGGTCGGTCCACCTCCGAGACGAGGACGCCGAGCCTCGCGATCTCGTCGTCCGTCATATTGTCCGGGTACTCAAACTCCCCCCCCGCCATGGCCAACTGCCATTCCTGGAAAATGCACGCGACGTAGTCGTCGCTGTCTTCCTTGGCCTCCTCGTTGTGGTACGCCAGCGCCTCGTTGTAGTCCTCGTCGTCGTCGTCGTGGTCGTCGTCGTCCTGTGCAGGCGTCGGCGCCTGCCGTCTTCGACGACGAGGCGCCGGTGGACGGTCGAAGGGGAAGTTCCTGTCGCCCAGGAACCCCGCCCTCCTCCTCGGATCCTTCTCGGACTCGAGATAGCTGCGCCAGCTGTCGGAGTCGATGGCGTAGGCCGGTCGGCGCGGAGGTCCAGCGGCAGGTACCGCCTCCTTCGTCGGATCTCGGCGCTCCTATCTGGCTAGCACGCAGGCACGGGAGGGACGGGCACCCAGCGGTAGCTGAGCCGCCAGCCGCCAGGCATGTGCACGTCCCTCCAGGCGTCGGCCGGCGTCCAATTCATGTGCATCAGCCCTCCACGCTGATGGGCAGCGGCACCCTATGCGCCCGCTCCCCCTTCTTGGTGCCGTTGTCGGACGCCTCGAAGTCGTTCTTCTTCTTCCCCATGGTGTTGCGGCGGCTCGCGGCGGTGGTGGTGGGAGTGGAGGTGTGGCGATGGACAAACGATGTCGGTCGACTTTTAAGGCCGGCCCGCGCAGAAAACGATGCCATTGAATGCGACGCAGAGGTCCCGCCGCTGCCCGCTAGTGCGCGCTCAGAAGAGGCAACCGCGATATTGATGGTGAAGGCTGCGGCGCAGACGCGGAAGCGTTGGCCGCGAAAGCGATGCCCTCAATACAGGTTCGCTGCCAGACAGACCCGGTGGAGAAGCGAACGGTTACTTGGGCTGTCCGCGCAACGCATTCCAGACGCAAATATGCGCCGGGTTTGCGTCATTGCAAACAGCCCGGTCATTGCAAACAGCCCGGTCATGATGCGTCGCTCCGCTGGAGTGGTACCACACGCATTTTCGACCTGGGGTGACCCCGCTGACTGGAGTGGTACCACACGCATTTTCGACCTGGGGTGACCCCGCTGAAGGTGGTACCATACACATTTTCGATTTCGATCCGGACAGACACAAACGGTCCCGTTGGAGATGCCTTCACACCAGTTCTACTGACAACGGCAACCGGGTCCTGGAGTGTACGAGGTCGTCTTGGCTACGCATCTGCAAAACCATCGCTACTCTCCTTCTGCAGCCCATATACCCGTATAGCTAAATGCTCGTTATCGTCACCGAGAGGCATACCGGTGGATCATAAGCACCGGAAATACTAATGTCCAGAAGAACATGCACATTCTTCCAGTCAGCTCTACACTGTAGAGCGTGAGATAAAAAATCTGGTGAATTATCGATCATCTCCTGGTAGAATAGCAAAAACGGTTACTCTAAGGTTCCCGTTAACAAAAATTTCTACCATGTTACATTACCGCTATGTTTCTGTAGCTGCCGAAATGAGGAACTGAGATGGTCTGTTTATTTGACACAATATAAGCCTTCAGATTCGTAACTAAACTGCATGCAGAGATTCGGCAATCTGGGGCCCAAGGAGATGGCTGCTTCATTCCTTCACTGGTGATGGCTGTCCGGAAGAAAGCCTCTCCGATCTCGCCTTGTTAGCTCGTTCCATGTAATCTTGATGGGAATCATGCTTTGCTCCTGAAATCAATGTGATATATTGCAATCAGAGCCAGTTTTCCAGTAACAAACGGAGTAACTGAAAATGTAGTGATTTCCTTGTTGGTTTACCAAAAAAAAATGCTTTCTTAAGCAGGCAGACTAATGATCTGATTGCCAAAGCATCATTTGGACGATCAGATAGGATTGTAACTCATTTCTATCTGATATATTTTAGTTATGAGCCCAGAAAATTACCCTAATAATATGGAGGTATGTGTACTATGATCCTATGTTTAAACTTACTATACCACTATCACGGAACAGGTCAGAGCATCATAGCTATTGTTATCAACACTAGGTTTTTAATTCCACCGCTTACAGCTACAATCGTGTAAACACGGGAGAAAAGTTGAACTTCAATGAGTAATATAAAAATGAGCAGTTGCGGTGAGGATAAGGAAATCAAACTTGTAACTGGGTTCCTACTTAACACTGAGCACGGTGGAATGCAGTAGACACTAAGCAATTGGCAACAACTGAAAAGATAAAAGAAGTCGCATGCATATAGACCTGGATAAAAAACAATATATCCAATAATGGCAACCAGAAAGTAAAGCTAACTTATATTGTTCCAACATATACTAACAAATGAAATATGGCAGCAATACTGCATCATCACTGTGCCTACCACCTCAATCTACAAGGCGGAGCCTGCGAACCAAATAAGACAGACATAATGCACATGTTCTCAAACATAATACACATATCTAAACATCTTGCCCTTTCCACCACAATAATATGAGAGATAGAGCAACAGTAGCACATCAAAATCCAATAGAAAAATTAACCAATCTATATAATCCATTCTAGACCACAGCATATCCAATCTTAACTAGACTTTATATGCTTATGCACCTTCCAACCCTTCCAAGAGATTCAAATTGCAGATGTTTGGGCAGCTGACAGTGCTACGCGTTATCCCAGCCTGAAAATACACCGTTCTGCTGCACCCGAAGTGATCATGTGTATGTTTGGATGGTTGCAAAAGCTCACCCTACCAATTTTATGGCTATGACCACAAAATTGGTCTCTGTAGGATGATAACCCATTTTTTTGGCATGTCAATGGCTCTTTGCCCACTCTACTTTTTTTTTTCCAATGCTGGCCAACTCTTGGGCAACCAAAATTTTGGCTAGCCAAACGTACTGTAAAATTGTAAATGGGACCTTTTTTACAAAGAGTAGGACGTGAATTGCTGATCAGGTGCATATAATACACTACACACCAGACACTTACAGAAACCAAGGTAGATAATAAAGAATGTGTATGGTACTATGGTTTACTGGTAAAACTATACATTTACGACATACCACCCTATAATTTACAGAGAAATCAGACGTGGTTGTTCAATCATCTGTACAGAATGGCCAAGCCCTCATATTGTGGGAGGTTGTAGATTTCCATACAGGGTTAATAAATCAAGGCACAATGGTAAATTGAGTTAGGCATAGTTTTACAACAATGCATACTCTACTTGATTGACAATCAAATGATAAAGGTGAACCCACAAAACTAGTTTTCTCTTTCATGGTTCAGATGCTGGAAAGGAGGCCTGAGGCAGTATAGTGCATACACATACTACCTCCATTCGTAAACAGATGACATCCTAAAATGTGTGCAATCAAACGTCCTAACTTTGACTCATAGTATATATAAGAGAATTAGTTTCATTACGTGAACTAATACTATAAGATATTAAGATTTGTAATGGAAAATATTTGACAATACTATTTATAAACAAATATTAGCATATTCATCTGAAAAAGATCGGTCAAAGTTGTAGTATATCGCAGACTCTTATCAACTATTTACGAACAGAGGGAGTGTGTGTTTTCTGTGCTAAACTGCCTCATGATGCTAATTGCTAAATAACCCACAGATGTTCTGACTGTTTGAAATAAGGTGCAAAAATGATATGGGTATCATCAAACAGGAAGGTATGCCTGCCCGAGCGACCTCAAGTAATATCAGTCTCCTACTCTAATTTTATAACTTCACAATTTGTTTACTAACCCTTTATCCCAAGGAGATGGTGTGGTTAGGCTTTGAATAATCCGGGATTTTATCACTTAACACCACAAGTTGGGGAATTTTTATCACAGAACCACAACTCTTGGATTTTTTTTCACAATACACCAGCCTTTGGGGTAATTGTTTCACAAAACACATAATCTCCCATTTAGCTGGTTTGGGTCTATTAGTAATTTTGGGCCCACCGACACCAAACTGGTTCAGTTGAACCAATTCCCCTTCTCTGCCCGAGCTTTTCCTCGAGGTAGAGACGACAAACAATGGCCGACCCAGAGACGGGCAGCGAGCTGGGAAGGAGGCGAGCCAGCGGCGGGGTTAGGCCTGGTGGCGGGGATTGGCGACCCATTCCTCGAAGGATTTGAAGCCAGAGGCCTTGACCACGTAGGGTTTGTGGGAGAGGCAGCCTCCAATCGATCCGGCACAGGTGGTGGGGGCTACGGCGCGCAGGCTAAGAGAACACCGACCATCAATTCCTTTCAAGAGGATAAACCAAACACGCTCAGACAGGAGAAAACCAAAGATTGAACCATGCACCAGGAGCAAACCAAACATGCTCAAGCTGGAGCTAGTTACACTAAATTGGACAGAAAATCATCTATTGCAAAGTTCCTATCGGAAATTGGAGAAACATCAAGGCCCTCTAGGCGTTGGATTCAGATAGGTGCTGGCTTCGTAGTCTTGCCGAATGCCTCGTCACCGGAGCGCCGCCATCACCGGTCTGATGGTAGGGACGTTCGGCTCCACGCCAAACGGTGCAGCGCCTCACCCACCACTGTCGCCGCTCCGAATCCAGGGAGGCCACACCGCCGGTGTGCCAGGTTTTGAGTTGGTTCGAGACATACCTGTCTGTTAGATCGTCCATGGTGTTACGCTGGAGCAGACCAACATGCTAATTATTTGTCAAATGGGCTAACTACAAGTTAATGTGTTTTGTGAAACAATTACCTCAAAGGTTGGTGTTTTGTGAATAAAAATATTAGGGTTGTGGTTCTGTGATAAAAAAATCCTTAACTTATGGTGTTAAGTGATAAAATCTCGAATAAGCCAGTAATAAGATTCTTCATTCAGATACTCACTCCTTGATCATGATCGAATCAAAACACAGTGATTTCTCAAAAAGATACCCCACTATCGACCCCTAAGAACAGGTATTTCACTCAGCAACTGAATCGAAATGCCACTACCACGGAACAAGGCTAATATTTCCCCTCACAATTGGAGTAAAGACAGCATCAGCAACACAACGTGTACCAAACCCTAGTTCTCAACGAGAGCTGCACACCAAATAGGAATGCGTAATAGGACTCTGGCCTATGTGAATTCGCCGACTCATCACAGTACTAAGAAAAGGTTGGGAGAGCTAAGGATTAGGGTTTTTTGTGTGCAGGAAAGGATTTAATACCTCGGGTCATGAAGTACCATGGCACCCCGAAAATGGCGCCGAAGATGGCGATGCCCGCGACGACGTGCTTCTTCTCTCCGCTGTACAGGAAGTGGTCTATCCGGGCGCGGAACCCCGCGCCACCGGAACCGGTTGTCTCGCCTCCCATCGCCGCCGCCGCCGCCGCCTGTATATGCTGTGGGAAGTTGGTTTGTACGACTGCGAGATGCGCTACGACTTCGAGTTGTGTTTTCGGTTTTCTTTTCTTCTTCCCGGTTTTCCCATTTTAACCCTCCCGTATTGGCATCTCAAAAAAAGAAAAAAAAAACTTCCCGTATTGGCTCTCGGGCCCTGCTACATTTTTCCAAAACATAGAACACACTAACACAGTATAACGCTCACAAATACAGTACAGTACACCTGCTGCCTTTACCTAGTATACGTAGTAGTTTCTTGAGTTTTGATTAAAGACCTTTCGCAAAAAAAAAGAGTTTTGATTAAAGACAAGTCAATTCATAAGGAACCTCCAGTTCAATAAATAAGGCCCGCACTATTTCAAAACTTAGATTTAACCAAGAATTGGTCTCAATATACACAGCTTAATGGTATAAAATTACTCCCTCTGATTCCTTTTAATTGATGAGGATTTTTTTGAGGGATTAATTGACGAGGATTTTTTTTGAGGGATTGATTGACGATAATTTAGTACAAATCCTAGTCAATTAAAAGAGTCGGAGGAAACAATATCATTCAAAGTGGTAATATAAATCTAATGGTACTAATTATGTACTACCTCAGGTCTGCTTTAATTGACGCGGGAATTGAGCTAGCTGCATGCATGTATTGAATTGGCCCGCGTCGATTAAAAGAGTCTGGAGGGAGTATTATATAATCAATATAGTGTTACTCAATTCTTTTAGTCAAAGTTCGTCTTGAGATAACACGCGTGTTTTATTCACAGAGACGGAGGTAGTACATGGGCACTAAGATGTCAAATATGATCCCACCAATATTCAACTTGTAGTTCATTTGGTGATTTCTAGTTCAGATTTCGATCTAAAATTTTCAACTAAAAATCGACAAATGAACTAGTGTGATATTGGTAGGATCACATTTACATCCTGAATAGAGACGATTTCGTGGTAGTAAATGGTGATGGTACTCGTTCCAAGTGGCTAGTTGTAGCGTTGGCTTGGCATCGGAGGGGTGACGAGGCACTACGTCCGGGTTGGAAGGTCTAATTTATCGACATCTAAAGGTATAATTGCTGCACCCCCATGGGGCTCTCACAGCGCATCTAGCTTCTCAGCCGTCGGATCTTCCCATCAAGCACATCTCATCCATTCGTTCTGAGCTATGAGCAAGGGTGCTGGTTGGTCCTCCTGCTAGATAAAGACATGTAACGGCCGTGTGTTACCCACTCGAGACTGCCTGTGGGTCCCACCTTTGGCCGGGTCCACTCGTCGGTCGTCTGCGGTCGGGAGTTGGTTTGGTCGGGCGTGGCATTAGCTCGTGGAAAAGATCTCCACCGGGGGCAATTTTGGGTTTTCCTCCTCCACTGCACGAGACAAAACCAGAGAATCCCACAACAAACCCTACCCATTCGTCATCCTCTCTCCTTGCGCACCACCCTCCGCATCCCGCCGCCGCCCGTGCCCTGCTCCTCCTCTGCGCCGGCGCCGCCGCCCCCGCCTCCTCCTTTGCGCTGCCGCCCCCGCTCTGCCTCCTCCCGTGCTCAACGCCAGCTCGCCCGTCCCTGGTCCTCCCCGTCGAGCTTGCCGCCGCCAAGGTCGCCGGTGCTCCTCCTCCCCGCCCTCCGTCGGTGTTGGAGACAACGGCGAGGTTTGGAGCGACGGGGGACTTCGTGCCTCTCCCGAGCTGCTTGGCGTGGAGTCCGTGGTTGAGCTCCTCTCCATCATCCTCTTGTCTAAAGCCACCAAGGTTGTCCTCGTCCTCCCCAACCACGACCAGACAAGGTCCCCTGCTTCCTGCTTCTCTTGGGCCGGCCAGCCTGTCTCATCCACGGCCTCGTCGAGGGGAGAGAAGGACATGCTCCGCAACCTCCATCCACTGGCCCCTCTACATGGAGCTGCGGCCAGCCAGGTTCATCTTCCTCTGGCCCATCTCTCCACCTCCCCTTTGCTGATTCGAGGTACTCACTCCTCTCTTCCTCTTGATTTGCCTCATCCCCTCTCTCTTCCAGTCCCATAGTTTATGTTTTTGTTTTGATTTGTGCAGATATATTTTGTATCTATGCATATGAACTGTTTGAGGAAATGTCTAAGCGAGCTGCATATGTCTTGTTTGAGGAAATGTATAAGCGAGTGCTGCGGGTACAAGATATCTACCTTTTAGTGTTGTACTGTCGTCTTTTCTGTTTAATTGATCGCACATTTTATAATGCATGTTGGTTGCTCCGATTCTTCCTCAGATAGAGGAGGTCCATCAATATCTTTGAGAGAAGCTGGTGCCATTGAGAAGCATCTTTGAGAGAAGCAGGCACTGTAGAGAACAGGTACTTTACATTGGGTGGGAAATTTATCCGTGTGCTGGATTGAGCAGATTGTGACATTTGTCTAGGCTCATCTCTGAAATCAAGTTATAACTCAGATCTCATTCTACATGAGCTACCGTGAATTTTATCCTTTCGCACTTTAGGTTGTTGCTATATGGAAGTTGGTTGAGATTTCGTGTCACGGTTCCATGAACATTTTTTCTTGCCTCCATTAATCATAGAGATCTTGGTTGATAGACTTGTTTATTTGTTATTGGAACTACAATTTGTTGATTTTCTGTCCATCAAATTTCTAATTATGATATTGTAAATAATTGTTCAAATAAATTTATGTGGTATTGTGAGAAGATGAAGCTGAATATTTCTAGACGTGTATTTTGGAATTCTAGATCTGTCCCACATGGCAATCTTTTAAACAGGTAGTTTTAAAGATGACAACCGACAATAAGAGTCACTTCTACCTTGCAATATTGAGCTCAGATATGATGCATATTTGACTCAGTAATCTGTGTGCTTATTGACATAGGCATCCCAAATGGGCCTGCCGAATATAGTACCCGGGGTTTATTGAAGGCCCACTACCCGAAGAATAAGAAGATTCGGAAGCCCAAGATGTGTTAAAGGAAAAGATAGAGTTGTAATAGGAAGTGTTATTTGTAATCGGCGGGATGAGTTAGAAACCGTCCCGGACTGCGTAACTTGTACGAAACGAAACCCTCGGCTCCACCTCTTATATAAAGGGGAGTCGAGGGACGAAGAGATCATCGAATTATTGTACGCAAACCCTATTTTTCATATTCGTCGAGTACTTTTCGGCTGAAACCTTCGAGATCTACTTGCCCTCTACTTCTAACTAAACCTAGCCTACAATCCATAGGCATTGATAAGTTAATCCCTTGTCAATTGGCGCCGTACGTGGGAATTAGAGGCGTAAGGAGCTGATCTCGATGGCACGTTCAAGATCTTCGACATCGTCAACCGGAAGCAACACTATGGATCGAGGTAAACGGATCGGCTGCTGGTCTTGTTGATTTTGTTCCTCACCCACCCTCCCGTTTGGATGCATATGCGTATACGGCGGAGCCCTTGGAGATGACGTTCGGAAGGTTCCACTTTCGCGTCGAGAAGGAAGGGTCGTATCGTGTCGAAATTCCGATTTCGTCGGGATCGTCGGCGGTCGATTCCGATTTTTCAAGCTATGCATCGTCAAGCCGAGTCGGAAGAAGAAACTTCGGCAACACGTTACGTCGGCATCGAGCAAGAGAGAAACTCGCCAAGATCTTCGACAACGCATCGTTTGAGTCATCTGCGGACTCATATACAAGCGATGGCTCAAGCGATGTCGACAGTGACGACTTCATCGACAAATCTCTCACAGTGGGCAAGGTCTTCATCAATCTCAACAATGATGTCACCGAACCCAACATAGATCTGAGTACAAAATATCACCGGATTTATGCTATCGGAAATCAAGAGGAAACATCGGAGGCTTTCGACGAGTTGGGAAATCCTTTTGTCGATCCCTCGGATTTAAGGAGAGGTATGGGCACTAAATATGTCGGGCCCACACCACGCGTCGAGTTCAACTTCCACGAGCAGCACTGGGATAGAGCGGCAAAAGCCATAGATGGTTCGGAACCAATGACGACGACAGCTACAGCTCAAGAAGCTGCAAGCTTATCAATATATGCTCGCACGAACTGCTGAGAAATAGAAAAACAGACGGTACTGAGTTGAACGGGAGAAAGGAGGCAGCTACGCATCCGGCGAGGAGAAGGGCGGATCTAAGTGGACAATCTAGAGTTTCGGGTGATAGCCACGGAGAGGCTCGGAACGAGAGGAAGATCAAGGTTACAACACATACCGAAGCAGAAAGAGAGCACTTGATTCAAAACCTCGACATGTCTTTTATGACGATAGATACAAGAGGAAATATTATCCCTAAGACACCGGAAAGCTGGGTATATGGCGACACAAGCTTACATCCTTGCATCCGGACCACCCCCGGGAGATCCAAGGGAAACATTATACAATATGGCGTTAGCGAGGGTTGGAGCTATGGGGACGGCGTTCGTAGCAACGCCTCCAGAAGAAGCGGCAAGGCAAAATAGTCCACGACCTGCGGCGGCAACGGCGGCGGCTCCGGAAGGACCAAGTGGAGCAAGAGATACGGGGAGCACAAGCAAGGGTCGATAGAGCGAGGCAAAGCGAAGGGATCATCGGCGGTCCCGGAGCTTAATGACGAGGATATGTGCGGTCTACCGTGCTTCACGAGAAGAGTCCGAAAAACTCGAGTCCCCTCGGGATTCAAGTTACCCGATCACTTCAAAAAGTTCGACGGCCTGCAAGATCCGGAGGGCTGGTTAATAGATTACCTCGAGACGGTGAAGCTAGCTGGAGGAACTAGAGCAACGGCGATGCAAAGTATTCAGGTGCACTTAAGTGGAGCCGCACGATCTTGGATCAAAAAACTCCCGCCGGGATCCATCGACAGTTCGGGAAAGTTTCGAGGACGTATTCGTCAAGAACTTCAGGTCCACATGCAAGAAGCCTGCGTCGTTAGAAGAGCTGAGGGCGTGTCGACAAAGGCCGAGATGAGTCAATGAGAAAATACATCCAAAGGTGGAACATCATAAAAAACTCGGCGGAAAATATATCGACGAGAGAGCAATAGATGCGTTTGTCGCGGGAATCGGGCGTGGAGATTTTGTCGAGGACTTGGGAAGGACCAATCCAAAAACGAGTATCCGCGTTGATGGAGATAGCAAATAAATGGGCAGACGGAGAAGACGCTGTCCACAATAAACGACACAGGTCGCCGAGAGGAGGACCGTGGTCGAAATTATCAATCAAGGCGACGATTTCCTCGGCGGTATCGAACTACGACGCTCCAGGGGCAAATTTCGGCTGGATTCCGAGCCAGCGCGAGGAGGAAACAATAGAGATGATTATCGGAGAAGTAATGAACGAGAGAAGCGACAATAGAGACGACTCCCGCAATAGACAAAATAGTGGGCCGAGGTTTCCAAGACCTTTCGTGTCCCCGAAGAAATGCTGAACGGACCATGCCAAATGCACTTCTTCCTCGACGACAACGGGAAAAGACAGTCGGGGCACCTGCGGAAAGACTGTCGAAATTTCCAAGCAATGTTCGGATGTGCGAGAAAATGCTCACGCTCGAGCAGCACGAGAGAAACCCTCGGGAGCCTAGGAGCGAAGTTCATCTACCGCCACCTCCCGCGATTACGGAGGACAATCGACACCGGCTAAGAATAGCGGCAGCACTTGCACCACCACCCTATGTTGATCCTAACTCCAACGGAGCGATTGTCGATGATTCGAAGGGAAGGCCATCCAATAGAGCTCAAAAAGTAATCTCACGACAGGTGTTCATGGCAGAGAAAATGCCTCCACCAACGAGTTGAGTACCTTAATTGGTCGGGACAAGATATCGGCTTCACAATAGCGGATCATCCGCAGCAAGTTCCTCGACCAGGGCGGTCAGCACTTATTACGCCGGCGGTTATTGCGGGCTTTGATGTTTCTCGAGTATTCATAGATGGTGGCAGCAGCTTAAACCTTATGTATGTAGATACATTGAGGAAGATGAACATATCCTTAGCAAACCTGAAGCCAACAGACACAAGGTTCCACGGCATCACACTAGAAAAACCAAGTTACCCATTGGGAAAGATCAACCTCGACGTTCAGTTTGGAACCCGAGAAAATTACAGAATCGAGAAATTGGAGTTTGAAGTCGTGGATTTTCCATCGCAATACCACGCCTTGTTGGGACGACCAGCATATGCTAGGTTTATGGCAGTACCACACTATACATACCTGTTATGGAGATTGCCTGGACCCAAGGGACCAATCACGGTCAAAGGGAGTTTCGCCTTAGGCGATAAATGCGACAAGGATTTCCATCGGTTATCGAAACCTTCGGGATGCGAAGCTGAATACTTGGCGTCGAAAAGCATGGCTGATTACGACGTCTTGCCCGGACGTTGGAAGGCCAAACAAAGAATCAACTTTCAACACGGAGAAAAATTCTAAGGAGGTGCGGATTCACCGACGGATCCAAAAAGACGACATCCATTGCAAACAACATGGATATCGCATAGGAAAGCGCGCTCGTCGAGTTCCTCCGTGAGAAGCTGGAAAATCTTCGCATGGTGTCCAGGTGACATGCCGGGAGTACCCGGGGAACTTGCCGAGCACCACCTAAATTTGGATCCAACGAGCGAAACCAATCGGACAACCTTTGCGGCGTTTTCGGAACCAAACCGCAAATCCATGCTATCAGAAATAAATCGACTAGAGGAAGCTGGTTTTATCGAGAGAGATATCTACGAAGCCACATGGGTAGCTAACCCGGTGATGGTGCTGAAGAAAAACACGACAGTCCTTCGCATGTGCGTCGACTTTACGTGTCTCAACAAACATTGCCCTAAGGATCACTTCCCCCTCCCAAGGATCGATCAAATCATCGACTCCACGGCAGGCTGTGAACGTCTTTCCTTTTTGGATGCATACTCTGGTTATAACCAGATCAGATTAAAAGAAGATGACGAAGCCAAAACAGCGTTTATTACACCTTACGGCGTGTTTTGCTACAAGACAATGCCCTTTGGTCTAAAAAATGCGGGAGCAACATATCGAGAGGATGATGCGAAGTGTTTAGCAACACGGATCGGGAAAAATGTGCAAGTATATATCGATGATGTCGTCATAACATCAAAAAAGGGGACAACGCTGATCGAGGATCTCAAAGAAACTTTTGACAATCTCGACAATTTCTGCCTCAAGCTGAACCCGACGAAGTGTTCTTTTGGCGTCCCAGCGGGAGAACTTCGGGATTTCTAGTTTCAGCAAGAGGGATTGAAGCAAATCCCGACAAAATACAAGCCATAGTAACAATGAGGAAGCCAACGAAGTTGAAAGAAATACGACGACTAAGCGGGCGAGTCGCGGCTTTGAGCGGATTCGTCGCCGGGTTAGGAGAAAAAGCGTTACCATTTTATGCGCTGATCAAACAAGGAGATAAATTCCGAGTGGAACGAAGAAGCCGATAGAGCTTTCGAGGACCTGAAGCGAAAAATATCGACACCACCAATCTCGGTGGCTCCAAAGGAAAAGGAACCTCTCTGCTTGTATATTGCAGCCACACCCCAAGTGGTTAGCGCGGTGTTAGTTGTCGAAAGAGAAGAAGAAGGGAAAATCCATGGAGTACAGCGACCAGTATACTTCGTGAGCGAAGTCTTGTCTCCCTCAAAACAAAGGTACCCTCAGTACCAAAAGCTAGCATATGGAGTGTTCACGACGGCACGAAAATTGCGCCACTATTTTTCGGCACACCCGATCATAGTGGTCAATGAAGCTCCTTTGTCAAATATGCTTGAACAACCCGGAAGCTACGGGTCGTGTCTCCCTTTGGGGAATAGAACTTTCCCCTCGGGACATCACGTATGAAAAAGAAAAGCAATAAAGTCGCAAATACTACCGGACTTCATCGCAGAGTGGATGGAGTTGCAAAATACGGGACCTCCGATTTATCGAGAACCTGGACTATGAACTTTGATGGGTCCAAGAGACTAGAAGAGGCTGGCGCAGGAGTAGTACTCATATCACACGAAGGCGACAAGTTGAAGTACATCCTTCGGATGACGTTCCCTAACGCGTCTAACAATGAAGCAGAATATGAGGCTCTCATACACGGGATGAAGATGGCGAAAGCTGCAGGAGCAACTCGATTAAAAATCTTTGGCGATTCACGGTTGGTAGCTCAGCAAGTTATGAACCAATGTGACGCGAGTCAATGATAGCATGATGGCATACAAGGAGGTGTACAATGAGCTCGAGAAGTTGTTCGATGGATGCGAAGTAAATCATATTAGTAGATTGAGCAACGACGAAGCCGACGTTACGGCAAACATCGGGTCGCGGTGCCTTGCGGTCCCACCAGGTGTATTTTGGGAAGAGATAACAGAGAGATCCACTGAGTCGACAAAATCAAAAAGAAGGAGAAGAAACCCTCGGGGGCTACCAAGGAGAAGCAAGAGGAAGAAGAAGAAGAGCAAGACCTGGTCATGGTAATACAAATACCATGGATGCAGCCATACATATCATATATACTCAGGAAAGAAATACCCGACGATCCCGGTCGAGGCAAGGCGAGTAATTCGACGCTCCAAAGCTTTCACGGTGGTTAAGGGAGAATTATATAAGAGAAGTATTTCAGGCGTCTTGCAAAGGTGCGTCACACCGAAGAAGGAAGAATAATTCGAAGGATGTACACGAAGGAATATGTGGCCACCACGCAAGTAGTCGAGCTATCGCAGCCAAGGTTTTTCGGGCGGGATTCTCGCGGTTAACGAGCAATTGAGGATGCTAAGGACATAGTACGAACTTGCGACGCGTGTCAAAGGTTTGCCGCAAAACCTCACTCTCCAGCAGCGAGCTAGCACCAATACCTTTGTCGTGGCCCTTTGCACAATGGGGACTCGATATGGTGGGCAAGTTACATAAATCATGGCCAGGAGGAAAGGAGTACATGCTAGTAGCTGTCGACAAATTTACAAAGTGGATAGAAGCGAAGCCGATAAATTCACCAGACGGAGCATCTGCAGTAAAATTCATACAAGGCCTCGTCTTCAGATTTGGAGTGCCCCACAGCATAGTCACAGACAACGGCAGCAATTTCACATCCAATGAATTCAAAGACTATTGCAAAGAGGTGGGTATCAAGCTGAACTTCGCGTCAGTTGCACATCCTCAAACCAATGGGCAAGTCGAGAAAGCCAATGGCATCATCTGCAATGGCATCAAGAAACGTCCGTTGGGACCTTTAGAAAAAGCTCGACATACCTGGCCTGAAGAACTACCAAGTGTCTTGTGGAGCATCCAGAACAACACCAAATACGGCGACACAAGAAACCCCGTTTTTTATGGTCCATGGCGCGGAGGCAGTACTTCCAATAGAAATAGAGCACGACTCTCCTAGAGTCACAGCATATGATGAAGAAGCTTCAAAGATAGCATTGGAAGACGATGTAGACGCACTCGATGAAGCTCGAGACGAGGTATTATCAAGGGTTACAAAATATCAACAGGACTTGAAAAATTATCACAGTCGACGTTTGCGGCCAAGGTCTTTTCAAGTGGGGGACTTAGTTCTTCGGCTCACGCAAAAAGTCATGAAAAACTCGAATCACCATGGCTTGGCCCTTACATCGTCACGGAAGTAATCGGAGGAGGAGCATACGGGATAAAGGACAAGAAGACGAGGGTGGAGGAGCCAAACCCACGGAACGTGGCGCAACTTAGGCGGTTCTACGCCTAGAGTCGAAATATAGTCCTTGTAAAACTTCAATGTACTTGAAACGCCCACGAGTTTTCGGACGCACTCTTTTCCTTTTTCGGGGCACCGAGTGGGGCCGGGAAAGGTTTTTAATGAGGCGGGCTCGTGGTGCTACAATATAATAAAGATAGTGGAGATATACTTCTTATTTTTCGACACGCTCGGGGGCTCAAACGCCCAAGTCTCAAAATACATACAATATAGATTCACTGAAATATTTCGCCTTGGTACATTAATACCTCGCCAAATATAAAAAAATCGGGAGACAGCAATCAAAATATAGTGTACACATCAAAAAACATAAGTGCCTTGGTTTAAAAACCTCGCCATGCAAATATAGAACTTCGACATCAAAGATACTCAAAAATGGGTAATCTACCCATAAGGACAAACAAAGATGTCTTATTCCAGCAGAAAAAATAGATTTCAAGGAAGGAAAAATAGTGCAATCCTCGCCTAGTTAAGCTCGGGGGCTTCAACAACATAGAGGACCTCAGCAACATACAATGAGTTCCTTCGAATATATGAGATACAAGGTTTCTAACATGATACAAGTCAATTAAATCCCAAGATAGTATCTACCGACAAACCCCTGGTTGTTTTATGTTCAGCATAAGAACCCTTGGTAAAGAACTCTGAGTCCATCCGAAGAAGTTCATCTATCATCGACTCGGCCACGGGAGCTACCATGGCATCGATTGAGTCAATATCATTTTTCCGACGCGTTTTCTTGGCCGAGCAACCGAGCAACAATCTTCGTCGGGTCCAACTTTGGGTAACAAATGTTTATCATAATCATGGCAAATCGCGCTCCAGCGAGTGAGTTGAGCCCGCACAAAGTTATGGATGCGAGGAGCATCTCCGAATACCTCCAATAATTCGGGAAGAGTTTTCGGAACCTCGTTTCGCGGAAACAGATTCCTATAGACAAGGGTTAATGTCGACGTGCAAAAGCTGAGAAAATCGCGCACTCGGCAAGCACGATCTTGGAACCTAACAATTTGTTGGGTTCGTTCGGGAGTGGCCCAGAACAAACACCCATGATTAAGGGAGAGGTTAACAAGAAGATTTGTCCTCTCATTCACCCTCCGATCTTCGGCAGCGAGAATCAAGAAGCCGAGCATGTTAAAAGCATCAGGGCAAGAAATTGGAAGAAAGGCACAACAAGATAAAGAAGAGGCATCAAAAGAAGGCAAAAACGTACCTAGCATATCTGTGCTAGCCTCTAGCATCAGCTCAAGCATACTATTTTCTCGGGTTGTGGCTCCCTTTGCTTCCAGTACAGCAGCATCCCTAGCAGCCACAGCTTCTTCGGCTTGATGAAGAGCAAGTTTTTCTCCTTCAGAGGCTTTTCGAGATTGTTCCATCATGGCCAAAGTTTGTTTCTTCATAGGCTGAAGTTGTTGTCGAAGTTCTTGTAAATCTTCAGACAAATGTCCGCTTGATGAACTCTTGAGGAGACTAGGGTCGACTAATATTTTCTTCGAGAAGGAAGATGCGAGGTGAAGCGGCGGCGAGCAAGGAGGAGTCGAGTAGTTATCAAATATTAACTGGAAAAGAAAGGCCCAGGATCAATGAAAAGCACGAAGGAAAATTTCATTACTTGCTAGAATATTTACATGGGTATTACAAAAGAAAGTTCTCCAGGAAGACTAAGTGAGTAATTGTCGCCAAGGCTAAAATGGCGACAAGAGCAAAAGAAACGGAAAAGGAAACAAGGAGGCATGCCACTAGACCTCCGGCCTCGAGGAGCTAGGAGTCGAAGTTGGCTTGATCCCGAGATACGCCAAGATTTTCTTCGTATTGGGCTTGGCCGCCTTCATCAGTGACTTCCACCTCGACTGTTCTATCGATCGGTGTCGCCAACCTTCATCCGGTCGAGAGTCTCGCGGCTGTCGGCAACCGGAGCAACGGTATTTTCAACGACCACCTTCATATTTTCATGGCGCATCTTCAGCCCAAGATCTTCCGATGGATTGAAAAGCTTGGCAAGGTCAAGGAAAGTCGAAGGTTCCTCTTTCTTCGGAAAGAAGTAGGGGAACAACGCCGACAAACCCGCACCGGCATTGGCCACGCCTTCACGAATTTCGCGCCCATGCAATTCCAAAAGAGAGAGTGCGTCAAGGAGAGGGTCGTTGACGGGATTTTCCGGATCAAAATCCTGATCCGTTTGGGCTGCCACGCGAAACAAAATATTAGTCGAAAACCAAGATACAGAAATGCAACAAAATAGAAGAAATTGAGGATATTACTCAGCGTACGTCGACATTGCGACTTCAAACGCTTGATGACCCCTTGCTCACGTGCAGCTTGTGCAGTTTTTTGCTCGTGTAAGGCATGATTCGGCATCTTTGAGCCTTTGCTGCAATTCTTCGACACTAGCGGCCTTTGCTTTGGCATCATCAGCTTCAGCTCTAGCTTCGCTAGCGGCAAGCTCAGCCTTCTTACGAGCCGTCTCACTTTGCTCGAGTTTTCGAGCAAGTGTCTCGGCACGTTGGTTAGCCTCTGCAAGTTTTTCTGTTGAGATGTGGAAAAGAAAGATCAAAAATAGCGACAGGCAGCAGGAGTAAAAAACCAGGGAAAAACAGCAAGTACAAAAGTCGTTACCTTCGGCTCTGCTGGCATACTCGCGGTACCCAATAAATTGGGACCCGATGCGGATAAGATCCTTGATCATAGGCTGTCAAAGAAGAAGAAAAGAAGGGGAAAAACTTCGGCATTACAAAAAGTAAGGGTCCATAAAAGCAAAATAGAGGAAAGATAGACCTCGATAAACTTACATCATCCAAGAGCTGCGACGAAGAGCTGCTCAATTGAGGAGGAGGCTCAACGATCATTTCAACCCTTGCCCTTTTTGGCGAAGGGACAAGGGGGCTCGATGGTGGAGTAGTGGTGACGACGTTTTGTTGGGGAGGCGATGTTTCATCTCCTTCAACTAGCGTGTACTGAAACAAGCACGATACGTGACGTGCTTGTCCGAGGAGCTACGTCGATGCATCGGTACTTCTTCTTCCTCATCACTAGTAAACAAAAATCGACGAGTATAAAAAGCAAGACAAGATAAATCTTTCGAGTACATAAAAAGGGGAGGAGAGATAAAAGTCGACTTACGAGCCGATGAGGGATTCAACATAAGGATCGTAAGCTGCCTTCGGATGAGAAGGAACAACTTCTTCAGCCTTAGAAATGCCGGAATCTTCGGCATCGGTCCTTTTCCTTTTGTTCCTTGGAGAAACAGCGGGAGGAAGGGATTCGATCGATTCAACGGCCTCGGACTCAACTTCCTTCTCATGAGAAGCCGCAGATTTGTGAGAACCCGCGACTTCACTTTCAGGAACAGAAGAGCCTTGAGCATCTTCGGCAACTATACCCATTTCTTCGACTTCTCCATCCTCAGGAAGAGGAGGAAGGGAAGCCATAATAGGGTGATTCTATAAAAAAAAAATAGCGACAAAGGGAAAAATAGCGAGATATTAATACAATGAGATGCAGGGAAAATTCAGAACAAGATAAAAATTCGAGAAGACAAAATACCTCGGGGAGAGGATTGGTGGAGTTGTAGGGTGCCACGCGACAGGAGGAAGGAATAGGATCCTTCTTACTCAGAGAGGTAATTCTTCGAATAAGCTTCTCCAAGTCCTTCACAGAAAGATCATTGGAGAGCCTATTGGCGTCATTGGCACCCGAGTACGTCCAAAGGGGATTTTTGCGAGCCTGAAGAGGCTGCACTCTAATTCTAAGAAAATAGGCTGTGATTTGGACACCAGATAATTCTTTGCCTCGAGTATTTTGGAGCTGATGAATACGAGACATAAGAGCTTCTGTCGCTTTCTTCTCTTCTTCGGAAGCTTCGGCGTCCCAGGAGTGGCGGCGTTGAATCTTCGCGTTTCCGTCGAAGGGAACTATGTTGTGTTCCACGGAATTGGCGCTTTCTTCGTGTATATAGAGCCACCTCTTGCGCCATCCTTGGACAGAGTCGGGAAATTTGACGTCGAAATAATCGACATCGGTTCGGACACAAATAACTACGCCACCTATGTTGTAGGTGGCGTTGTGCGCGCCATTGCGGCGAAGGCAGAAAATGCGCTTCCAAAGAGCCCAATTGGGAGCGACTCCAAGGAAGCATTCACAAAGAGTGATAAAAATAGAAATATGGAGGATCGAATTGGGAGTCAGCTGGTGCAGCTGAATCCCGTAAACAAAGAGAAGACCGCGGAGGAAATCATGGATTGGGGGAGAGAGGCCACGGATGAGATGATCAACAAAACTAACCCGATACTCCATTGGAGGGTTGGGATAGCTTTCTTCGCCGGGAAAGCGGATGGCGTCTTCCTTCTTCATAAGGCCAAGCCTTTTCATCGGGTTGACGTCTTGATTGGAGATTTTAGATCTCTCCCACTCAAGATCTTCGGCAGCCATCGCGGATTCAGGAGTGCCGTGGCGAGTCGAGCGCGCGCGCGGTGGCATCAACGGCAATGGGCGGAGCAATGTATGCGAGTGCGGGAAATCGGAGAGAGTTGGGCGCGGGGAAAGTTTTGCGAAGAGGAACAGGTGAGCGGCGCAAGCGAGGGATGAACGGAGGTTGAAGACAGGTTTATATAAGAATTGGGTGAAGCAGGTGTGCCGTTGGATGAGGAAATCGTGTGGTGAGAATAGATCTTCTAGACACAAGGGCAAAAAAGTATTTTTACTGGGATAGGCGTTACAGTACGTGCGCCAGAAAAAGCGGAGGACGTGTGTCCCCCACTTGCACGACGTGTCAACGTGGTGGAAACGATGGACCCACAAAACAGAAAAATCTCGGCCATTGATGGAGTTGAAGAAAATTTGCCAAGGGAAAATGTGTCGACAAGAAAAATAAAAGGAGAATGGCGACAGGATGACTTATTTGCATACTTCGGGAGCCTTTGGTCAGAAACAAGTTTTTGCCCAAATGCTCGGGGGCTACTTCGAAAAAAGTAAAGTTTCGACTATGGCAAATATAGAAATTGTGGGAGCCTACAACCAAGCACAAGTTCTTGGCTGTAGCCTCGGGGGCTACTCCCATCGGGAGCGCTGTTCGCGCACCCGATAGATAGATTAAAAAAAAAAAAAAAGAGAGAGAGAAGAGAAAGAGAAGCAGAGAAAGATTATGGGGAGATACTGGCAATATAGCGACAAGGTGGACTAAAATGTTGAGCCTACAACCAAGTACAAGTTCTTGGCTGTAGCCTCGGGGGCTACTCCCATCGGGAACGCTGTTCGCGTGCCCGATGAAATATAAAAAGGAAAAAAAAAGAAAAAGAAAGATAGAACAGCAAGAGAGTATATTTCGAGTTATAATTAACTCGAAATATACTCCCATCGGGAGATTAATATAAGTCATATTTGACTCGATAAAATGTGCCATTCCAACAGCCGGAAAAGCACTCGACAATATATTCTCAGAACGCCAAAGTTGCGATCAATTTCTGAATGCCGCAAATTTGCGAAGGTAAGACCCCGGATCTATTCTCGCTGGGCGTGGCATCGCCGAAGACTGCGCTCGCTACTTTTATCCGTATCAACGGATACGAAGAAAAATCCTAACGGACGCGTTAGGTACTCGATAAATTTGACTCGGGACTCGACGGAATGGTAAGACCTTAAGCGGCACCGTCGAAGTTTACACCAGTATCCCGAGATCATGTCCAGGGACGTGATTTTGAAGTAGGTTTTTGCGGATTGCCACTAGAGCGGTTAACTAGTACCCGATCCGTCGGATGAACTAGCCCCAATTACCAATATCCCCGTACAATATAGAATTTTATGAGAAGAAGTATGAAAGTTAGAGCTTTCGAGTAAAAATAAACGATAGAGATTTTCCTTGACTCTATGATTCAAGCAAAATCTCGGGGGCTACCGACATAGGCATCCCAAATGGGCCCGCCGAATATAGTACCCGGGGTTTATTGAAGGCCCACTACCCGAAGAATAAGAAGATTCGGAAGCCCAAGATGTGTTAAAGGAAAAGATAGAGTTGTAATAGGAAGTGTTATTTGTAATCTGGCGGGATGAGTTAGAAACCGTCCCGGACTCTGTAACTTGTACGAAACGAAACCCTCGGCTCCACCTCTTATATAAAGGGGGAGTCGAGGGACGAAGAGATCATCGAATTATTGTCTGCAAACCCTATTTTTCATATTCGTCGAGTACTTTTCGGCTGAAACCTTCGAGATCTACTTGCCCTCTACTTCTAACTAAACCCTAGCCTACAATCCATAGGCATTGATAAGTTAATCCCTTGTCACTTATATGCAACTTTGAAGTTTTATTTTGTAGCCTGAAGGTGCTACTACAAAAGTGTGACTTGAGTACAAAAAATGCATTCTTTGGGAGAGCCCCGCAGGTGCATATTTATTTGTTGGTTTACATCAAACCCCATCGAAACCATGTTTAGACCCATGTTTAGTTTTATGCTTTTCATATTTCAAGAAGCGGGTAGTGGCTAAAAACTACCTGTAGCAGGTAATGGCATAAAATATCACTGTGTATGTGGAAACTATTATTTTTCTTATGAAATTTTGTATGTATATCTTCGCTCAGTTATGCAGGTTGCTTACTACTATTTTCCATTTTATGCTCGTATTTATTGAGTCAAATTGACACAAAGATTTGTGGTTATCATGCAAATCGATTGCTGTCAGGTGAGCATTACATGTTTACGGTATGCACCAAATCAGTGACATGGTCTAAATTCAATCTACATATGGTCCCCAGGTAATTAAAGCAGAGATTGGTTGCTTGCCTATAAAAGATGAGAAGATTGGTGCAAAAGATGTACATGATCAGCTTTGTTATGTCTTTGTATGATTCGGTTGCAGTTAGAGTTTGTTTCTTCGTGTTGGAGAAAATCAAAGACACCGATTTTGATCTATGTGCTTTGACTAGGCTATTAAAGGTGCACCCGTGCAGCGAGGATGTTACGGCTCTAGGGAAGGAGGTATGGCCCTGCAAATGAGATGGCACGTCTCTTCGTGAGGTAGTCCCAATCTTCAGGAGAGCATCTTTTTTGTTTCTCCATCTTCAAGTGACCTTTCTATGATTCAGTTTTGTTCCTCCATTTTGCTCCTTCGTCCGAGCTGTTGTTGTTTGTCTCACAATCTTCAAGGACCGCTGCCAGAAGAGAAGGTGAATACTAGGCAATCGATTGAGTATTAGATTTGTTAGTTTGCCCCACAATCTCGAATGTTCTGGCTAACCAATTTTACACTATGCCAGTTATGTGTGAAGGCGGCTTCTTTATAATAATGTTTTACCTCATGGTATGTTGGCCTTCTTTTCGATCAATGACATCAAGGTTGCACAGGTAGCACAACATGCACACACATTGAAGTGGATAATCACTTAGTTATTGTTAGTCATGTACAAAACAGTGGTTGCCACTTTACCAATTTAAAATCCACTAGGATGGGTTGAGCTTAGAGCACATATTCTTATAAGATAATTTCAGGTCTAAACAAAATAGACTTTGCTATGATTCCAGTAGTTTGTTCTTATTTTCTTTCTTCCGATTACTTGCTGGAAAATAGAAGAAAGTGGAATTAAAGATACTTTCATATAAAGATAAAATAAGATAATAGCAGAAAGTACAAATCTGGTTTTGTTGTATTTAAGTCACTAAGTCATGAAAAGCTTTTTTTTAATTCTTAGCAATATCTTACTGCTCAGAGGTGATGGTTGCAGTTGTATACTACTGTAATCATGCTGGACATGTCAACATAAAAAGCAAGCAATAATTAGTAGTAGGAAGATCTCTTTAGTTAAATGATGCATAGAATACATGTTTTTAGGATACTAATCCCCTTGTTTGCAAATTAGCATCCTGGATGAAGGGTTGATCTTGCAGTTAGTCTAAATAAGTGCATAATATTTTACATTTTTTCAGAAAACAGGAGACAAGGACGATTTAGTTGGAATCAGTTAAAAAATGGGCCTCACAACTTCAAGAGCAACATTAAATTGTCTTGATAAAGGTTTGGCAAGCTGACCTCAAATTTAGAGGGTAGGATAAAGAAATGGTTTAGTTTTAACATTGTTCATATTGTTGTTCCCTTCGAAGTACAGAGCTATCCTTTTGCCAGGTCAATTTTTGAAATAATCTCCACACAAATGAGCTATGTATCAATATGGTCAAGGATACTGACGTTTAACTATTTTCTATGCGAGTACGGACCGTAAACTTACTTGCGAGCATGCCGGCAAAAGTGGTTTTCGCCCTCCGAAACCGAATGTCGACGGTGACCGGTTGGTCCTTCTCCGCCACTTTCGGTGTTTCGGACAGCCATATCCTCTAGCAAATGCTGGTTGGATTGGCTCAAGGAACAAAACCAGATGAGATCTCTACTGCAAAAGTATGTGCACATGCTGCTGTTTATATCCTATAATATTATCTACTCATATCACTCCAAAGCAACATAAAATCGACATAATATTTGGAAATGATATCCGCTGGCTAGCCCAATGTGTATATGTCGTGCATGTGTATAGATACTTGGCCAACTGAAAATTGTACCTTCTGAATTTATTTTCTCAACACATACAAGTCAAAGTATATAATATACTGCCGAGCAAATGCTGTGATATGCTCAGCTTGATATTTTTGATAAGATGTGCAAAACTATTCCTAAATTGTGTCTATTGACGGTCTTTAAAATACGATAGTATATTGCTGCATAATAAAGGTTAAATTGATACGATCTTACCTCACGGATGTAACACAGCTTTCCCTGGACATTGGCTGCAAATGTTCACCACTCAACATATCTATACATACCAGGACCATTTTGATTGGAAAGCTACCTGTTTAGTTTGTGCTACCGTAAATTTATGCGAACTGTTTGATGCACTACATTTCATCGGTAATGGCATGTGGAAGTTGAGTTTGGTCATCACTTGGTGTTTCACTTAATCACTGCTTGTGAATGCGGGGCCAAGATGGCATTAAAATAGGTAGCTTTGTACATTTGCAAAATATAGCTACTTTGATCGGTGTTTAGGCTATCTGCAGCGTTGTGTTCAATGTTTAAGTACCTGTCAGGACTTAGGACTGGAGAAAAGAAGAGAACACGTCTGAAGCCAAGTGTTTGAGGACGGCAGTGCAGCAGTTAGAGTGTTGTGTTTTTTGTTTATTAACAAGCCTATAGTTGCTAAAAGCTATCTTTTGCTTCGCCTCGTTTTCTACGATATCCGTTGTAATCAGCTAATTTAGTACAACCTAGATCTTCCGTGTATCCAGCTTCCGAGATTGCTATTTTACTTTCAGCCTATTAAAGTTGTATAGAGACCAAGGATGGGCATGATAATCTAGGCGAAGGTAAAACTGTTGGCACTACAGGTGTTCGGTTCAGTTCAGAAAAAGTTGCCGGCTGTAGAAAAAAATTACCGTGCTTAATTCGGCAGAGGAAAGAGGAACGTACTGAAATCGATTTTTTTTTTCTTCTGCTCGGCCACAGCCCTCCGCTCTTCTTGGTTTCTAAACGATGTTATTGCCCTCTCCAGCAGGTTGGCTCTACACCCCTATGCGCACACGGCCTCTATATTTTTGGGCGGAGCTACATCTGCATCACTCACCAGCAGGGCCTGCTCACCAGCTGTGAAGGATGACAGCCTGCGATAGGTGCCCCTTTGGTGCTCGGAACTTGCAAGCTTCGTCAAGCTTTAGGAGCTTCTCTATCTTGTCCGAACACACCATCTCATGGAAGTCTGTTTTGGCGAGTATACATTTTTTCTCTTGCCCTTTGGTCATGTGAGCCGAGTGAACTGTTACAAATTTTGATTTCTACATCCAGTCCAAGAACCATCTTGATTTTAACCAAGGTTTGGACTACTGGCATTTTGTGAAGTCGGTTTTATCCTTAGACCCTAGAATAGAATGGTACCGCTTCTTGAAATGTGAAAGTGTTGATACGCCATGTCTTGTTTGTTTGCAGTTCTATAAATAGCGAGGGATCAAGCAACCATTTCGACCTTGAGATTTGCATATGATTTTGTTATAGAGCCTTTTTCTAACATCATGTTATTCCGGGATCGAGTGTAAGAAATACAAATGGTCTTTGCCTTTTCCTCGCTCTTTCCAGAATTTTATCATTCTTATGGACCATCTCGTCCATTGTTGTGGCTTAGTTTTCTAGCTTAGTGCTATCTAATTGGTAGGCTATATATGATATGTGTGGGTCCTGAACACTCATAAGAGCTATAATTCTTTTATGTACTAACTGATAAGTTGGAATAGTATATGTTCCGTGTGCATTATGAAACTTACAAGTCTCACTATTTTATCACCGTTATACAAAATAAACATTGGCATGAGCTCCACGGGATCATGCGCCAAGGCGCACATTTAAATATATTTCTTCTACATATATTTTCCTTGGCCTGGATGATACTTGTTTTGAATAATATAACTTCGAATATTTTTTATTTCCCATGGTTAGCATGTGCTCTATTCCCCTAGGCAGTAGTTTCTCTTGCCATGTCCTCATGTATATTTGTGTTATAAAGTTAGCTTCCTGAATTCGCTTTTGTTTGTTTCAGGGGGTGTTGCGGCCGAAGGACGTATCATTTGTCTTTCCGTCAGGTAGATCTTTCTCTTTATTTTTTGCATCTTTACATAGCCTCATTTATTAATATATATTTGCACGGTACACTATTTTCCTATTGTTGACCTTCACAAAAGATTTACAATTGGTACAAACGCTCAAAAGAAAGAAATTAGCCTTAGCCGACAGTTGGTTCTTGTCAATGTTGAGGAAATCGCTTATCGGGGTTAACTCGGTCGGACGACGATTAGCGATTAATAGAAAAATTGGCGATTAATCGGGTGATAAATGAGTTAATCGAGGTGATAAATGAGTTTATCGGCTAATCGGTGACCATCGAACGAGGATTAATCGGGCGATTAATCGTTGAATCGGACGTTTTTTTGAACAGTGGTTCTTGTTGTCAATGTGTTATTACTTTCCTTCGGTTGGAAGAAGAAAATTATATAACTCATTGTATTGTTTGATAGCTTTGAGACAAATATACGAGCTCTGTTTCCTACGACTTGCACTTGTCTGTAGCCACCTATTTGTTTGCATCTATTAGTTAAATAGAGTTTATCATAGATGGCTAAATGAACAAGCGACCTAGCCAAAAAAAGTTCACCATTTAGGTCCATGTTTCATTTAGGGACTTTGTGGTATTGTTGACTGGTTTTATTTAAATAAATCAGCTAGCTATGCTGACCTTTCCTGCTAATGGGTGTGATTTTGCATTGTATGTACATATCTTTGACTTGTCTCAGCCAATTATCTTCCATCGATTGTTTTATTTGTCCTAGAATATATCCATGCTCACCGGGATTAAGAAATAAAATTGTTTGACCATTTTCAGATTCTCAAAATGTCACATGTCCTACAAGTAATTCTAGGGAAATAAGGATACATGGGTTATTTAAGTAAATTCTTGCATATATACTTGCAAGTATCTGTATTCTTGGTATCTTCCTGTATATTCTTGCATATATGTTTCCGAATCACAGCTAATGTTTGGTTTTCTTGGAGTAAATTGCTTCTACCTATAAAATGAACACACGTGTATGTAAGATTCCTTGAGAATCATCTTTGCTAGGGAGATTCTTCCAGCATTCTATCAGTAAATAATAATGGACATGTAGGTGAGCTTTCAGCGTTCGTGCGAACATTAGTCAAACACTAGCTTATTAGTACCCATTTACATCGTCTTGTATCATTAAGATGGAGCACTAAAACAATAAACATGTCTTATGTTAAATATGATTTAGCATGGATAAAAAGGTGGCGAGAAGAGGTCACGTTCATAGGTTAGCTGAAGAAAAGAAGATAGTGTTGTCTTTGTTTCTCATGTGATAGTGCTTTAGTGGAAACACGTTGAGGTTTAGTTGCCATCTTTGTTGGCACAGATTATTCCTGTACCTGTTCTTTATTTCATTAGACATGATGGCATGGTATCATTTCTGTGTTAAGGTAAAAGGGGCCAAGCCAGCGGAAAGCATGTAGATGGTACATCAATATAAACGTGCGGATATAATTGCCTTTACTACTAGGTACAACATTTTGTCTTGGCTTGCCGATGCTCTAATATTGAGTGACGTTGACATATATTTTTTTTATCTTCTTTCAGTGGTCTACTAAATTGAGGCCGTCGTAGATTCTTTGTTAGCTATCAATATGCACTACGTCACCAAGTAAGCGACAGAGGAAATCTCTCGCTGAATTGATCAAATTTTATCTCTTGCATGTGACCGTTTGGAGAAACGTCTGGAAAAAATGAGGATGAGCTACTGTTCCTAAAATTAGAACTAAGGTTGCATCTATAAAATTGATTTGTACTCATGTTGTGTTATTGTGTAAGGTTGTTTATAGCCTTTTCAGTTCAGCTATTTAGTTCCTTTTGAATAGCTTTTGACACGCAATGTGTTATCACCCCTTATGTGATTAGGTTACAATGATATATTTGTAATAATTATGTTTATGGTGCTCTCTTTCTTTCTTAGCTTAGTATATATGCCATACAAAACATTCATTAATGCCGAAGGCCAGGACTGGTTCTTACTATGTATTTGATTTGGCTCACATTTAATTGGCAGTCTATTTACCTTTCGTTTGTAGTGGTGTTGACTTTTGGTTTTGCGAGTACCTATTAGTTCTAGGTGTCTTGTGGCCTCTGATGACCTTCCTTCGGTTGCTCTTGATACACCAAGAATCTTAATTACTTTAATATATTTCCCCATTTTACTGATTGTAATAGGTGTTTGCTATTCCGATAGTGATTTCTTATGCTTTATTCCTTTTGAGAAACCTTCACTTCCTTTTGTAGAACCTAAAAAACGTATTAAGCACTTTATTTTTTTTATCGTTGTTATATAAAAAATAAACCGACGCGTGCTTCACGGGATCGTGCGCCAAGGCGCACATTTAAATCTAGTGACTATGAGAGCGTCTAGATCCATTGTCTCACTCGACTCTGGTGATCGAAGGGCAAGAATCTGACACACACACCCACCCCTTGACTTTGGCGACAAATGAGTGTTCTTCCGGTGTGCCCATATGAAATTATAGTAGGATCCCTAAAATGGTTTTGGGTGATTTATGACAAGGCAATCAAATAACTATCAAGATTGTTAAGTGTTTCATGTTCAGTTCAAATTGCTAGTTGCATCATGTCTTTAAAAAGTGAGTGTGTAGGCTACCATGAAATGTAATTTCATTTTATCATAGGTGTGATGTACTATCAAGAGGGGAACTTGGGAAAACATAAGAAAAAAACTTACAAGAACTCACAAAGTTTCCCTCTTGAAATTCAATAGAATTTCTCCAATCTCTAGTTTTTTTTATTTCCTGGAACCTTGGGACACATTCTTCCCGGTACCTTCGATCCGGCGAGATTGGGAGACTAACATGAGAACATTTCAAACATGTTTGTTTCTCATGGTACTGGCGGTTTAATATGTTGTTGGTACAGTCAATACTTCAGTTTCTCGTCCAAAAAGTTTATTGTATAAGTACGGTAGTTCCTAGTGAAGTTCAGTCGAAATCTTTGAGCACACACTTAACAGTTTCCGTCTAACTCCTTTTAGAAGCTATATTGTTAGTTTTGAAACCTCGAAGTTCATACTCCATCACAACTACCGAGCAAATATATTCCAAAGACGAAAACTAGCGTTGTGAACACTAAAACCTCTGAACGCTACTTCCTAATAATTCTAGTTTTGTCCTTCTTATAGACATTTATAGTCTATCCGGTACCACCAAGAATTGGCTCGGTACCTACGGTAATTTGAGTTTCCCACCTGACTATTCATAATTTGAACTACTCAGGCATGAGCTGGTTTCACCATATGGAAGGTCCAGACATGTTATATTTTGAGTAACGGTCGGACTTTCACCTCTGTCTATATATACCCCAAACCATGCAATGGCAAAGTGAGCAAATTGAGAAGAGAGCAAACCCTTGCATGAGCTCCAAAACTTCACCTACCTATTTGTATACCTACCTCATGTTTTTTCACTCGAATAATTTGATATCTTTCCACTTACATCATGGTGCGTCGAGAGACTATATTTGTGAAATATTTGCAAGGGCTTCAAGATCCAAGTGATAGCCCAAGTGTTAGCGTTTGCTTCCTAGCCAAGCTAGAAAGTCACCTGGAAACCTTCACCGTGTGATGTGAAGTGTGAAGATCCACCTCTTAGGGTTGGGCATGGACTTAGTGTCCTAGCTGAAGGAGAGGTAGGTTGGTCATTGTGACCAACGAGCATGTGTCCTATGGACTAGGTGTTCTAGCCTTCTTTAATGGGGACTATGATAGCAACTACTATCTGAACATATTCGTGTTTGTGATATCTTCCTATAGCCACTTTACTTACTGGCAATCTATTTTTATGCAAATGGTATCTTTGTAGATTTATATGCTTAGGGTGATGTAGGCAACAAGTAGCTATAACTTGATTAAAAAAACTTTCGCTTAAATCGGGTGATGCATATTCACCCTTGTAGTCGATGTGTATTGATCTTTCACCTTTGTGTAGTGATATTCATCCACGTGTGTAGCGGCAAGTAGATCATCAATAGAGAACACACGACGACATCTTGTGTGTTCATTTATTCATGTACTTAGTTTCATATTCATAGTTATTCAGGGCTATAGGAGTTTGTAGGTTTAGTTGGAGATATGATGAATACCACAAAAGTGAGTTTATAGCTATACATTGAAATGATTTGTGTCAATAGGGCCATCGATCTGCTACCTCATTTTTATTTGAACAAATCGCTACCTTACTGGATTGGTACACAATTTGCTATATTCTAAGTAACAAAATAAGAATACAAAATGAATACAATCTCTCATATATTACGTGGCACATATCCTTAGACCAAGGGATGGATTTGATACCTGAAGCATCTTTTTCAATGTAATTTGGAATAGTCATTTTATTTTGCTCATTCTTTTCGCTTTGTATTGATTGGATGAATTGTTCGATTGAGAGGATTCGGTTGTTTAAACTAAGAGGCTTTGTTGATTCAAGTTTATTTTTCAAGAGCTATCAGGTTACATGTTACTGGATTTTCGATATTGAGTTTGTTAGAGCATCTTCAACAGACGCGCTATATAAGCCGCGCGGTATATTAACCGCCGATTCAGCGCGCGCGGAGGCGAAATCGCTTCTCCAGCAGACGCGGCAAAAAAAATTGAGCGCACCGGCGTTTTGCACCATCCGGAGCGCCAAATGTGACGCGTTGGCGCGCGAATACTCAACGGCTGGAAATTTCCCCCGCGCCCTTCATTTCCCCACCGCCCCGCCACCGTGAAATCCAGCCGCCTCCGGTCGATTCCACCATCGCCCTCGCTGTTTCTCGCCGCCGCGCCGTAGATCCACCTCGCCCGCGCCTCCTCCGGCAGTACCGACCGCTCCGCCGCTCTGTACCGACCGTCGCCGCCGCCACCGATGGGCCCAAGCCGACGCTTCTCCCCGCCTCGGTCGCGCCTCCTCCTCCGCACCGTCGCCGCCGTCGCCATGTCGTCATCTTTGTCTTCGAACTTACTAGCGACATGGCGCAAGTATGATGCTCGCCGATTTGCGCACAAGGTATGAACCTCCGTCGGCCGGCCGCCATGATTTTGCTCGCCGATTAGCTGTTACAGTTAGTTGTAGTTAAGTAATTTTATACGTATGTTTGTAGAGTTTATCATACGATTCATCGGATGACGAGTACAACCAAGAGGAAGAAGAGAACATATCCGCTACTATTAGCATACCGCACCGTTAAGAAGCCAAAATTTGGTGGATCGGTGTTCGGTAGGCAGAAGTTGTGGAGAGAAAGGATTGAAGGCCATAAGAAGTTGATGCGGTCGTATTTCAATGAGAATCCTATATTTTCTGAAAGCTATTTCCGGCGGCGTTTTCGGATGAGCATCAACTTATTTAAGCACATCGCAACGGAGGTGACCAAGTATGATCGCTGATACGTCTCAAACGTATCTATAATTTCTTATGTTTCATGCTACTTTATTGATGATACTCACATGTTTTATACACATTAAATGTCATTATTATGAGTTTTCCGGAACTAACCTATTGACGAGATGCCGAAGGGCCAGTTGCTGTTTTCTGCTGTTTTTGGTTCCAGAAATCCTAGTAAGGAAATATTCTCGGAATCGGACGAAATCAATGTCCAGCATCCTATTTTTCCACGAAGCTTCCAGAACACCCGAGAGCCACCAGAGGGGAGCCCTGGTGGGCCCAGATGATAGGGCGGCGCGGCCAGGGCCAGGGCCACGCCCCCCTGTTGTGTCATCGCCTCGTCAGCCCTCCGACTCCGCCTCTTCGCCTATTTAAGCCTCCTCGACATAAAACCTCGAGACGAAAAAGCCACGGTACGAGAAACCTTCCAGAGCCGCCGCCATCGCGAAGCCAAGATCTGGGGGACAGGAGTCTCTGTTCCGGCACGCCGCCGGGACGGCGAAGTGCCCCCGGAAGGCTCCTCCATCGACACCACTGCCATCTTCATCAACGTTGTTGTCTCCCATGAGGAGGGAGTAGTTCTCCATCGAGGCTAAGGGTTGTACCGGTAGCTATGTGGTTCATCTCTCTCCTATGTATTTCAATACAATAATCTCATGAGTTGCCTTACATGATTGAGATTCATATGATGATGCTTGTAATCTAGATGTCATTATGCTAGTCAAGTGGGTTTTACTTATGTGATCTCCGGAGACTCCTTGTCCCACGTGTGTAAAGGTGACGAGTGTGTGCACCGTGTGGGTCTCTTAGGTTATATTTCACAGAATACTTATTCACTGTTATGAATGGCATAGTGAAGTGCTTATTTATATCCCTTTATGAGTGCAATGTGTTTTGTATCACAATTTATCTGTGTGCTACTCTAGTGATGTTATTAAAGCAGTTTATTCCTCTTGCACGGTGTAATGGTGACAGTGTGTGCATCGTGTAGTACTTGGCGTAGGCTATGATTGTGATCTCTTGTAGATTATGAAGTTAACTATTGCTATGATGGTATTGATGTGATCTATGCCTCCTTTCGTAGCGTGAAGGTGACAGTGTGCATGCTATGTTAGTACTTGGTTTGGTTATGTTGATCTCTCATGCACTCTAAGGTTATTTAAACATGAACATCGAATATTGTGGAGCTTGTTAACTCCGGCATTGAGGGTTCGTGTAATCCTACACGAGTTAGTGGTGTTCATCATCCAACAAGAGAGTGTAGAGTCTAGCATCTATCTATTTATTCCGTTATGTGATCAATGTTGAGAGTGTCCACTAGTGAAAGTATGATCCCTAGGCCTTGTTCCTAAATATCGCTACCGCTGCTTGTTTATTGTTTTTACCGCATCCGTACTTCCTGCAATATTACCACCATCAACCACACGCCAGACAAGCACTTTTCTGGCGCCGTTACTACTGCTCATATATATTCATACCACCTGTATTTCACTATCTCTTCGCCGAACTAATGCACCTATTAGGTGTGTTGGGGACACAAGAGACTTCTTGCTTTGTGGTTGCAGGGTTGCATGAGAGGGATATCTTTGACCTCTTCCTCCCTGAGTTCGATAAACCTTGGGTGATCCACTTAAGGGAAACTTGCTGCTGTTTTACAAACCTCTGCTCTTGGAGGCCCAACACTGTCTACAAGAATAGAAGCACCCGTAGACATCAAGCACTTTTCTGGTGCCGTTGCCGGGGAGGAAAGGTAAACGGCACTCACACACCGGACCCCGGCAACGAAGCACTTTTCTGGCGCCATTGCTGGGGAGGAAAGGTAAAAGGCACTCATACTCCGGTCCCAGGTAAAGTACTTTTCTGTTGCCGTTGTGTGTGTGCTCGAAGCTATTTCCTTTAGATCCTGCAATTGCATCTTTTTGTTTCTTGTTTACACTAGTTTGGCATAATGGACAACAATGAGCTTCTTATTCTATCTCTTGATTTAAGACATGGATGGTTTGATTGGAAAATTAAAAAACCTATGGAATCTTATTTGCATGCTAGTAGTAATATTAGTATGAACGCTTTGAACACCATTGTTGATAATGATATGGAAAATTCTAAGCTTGGGGAGGTCGGTTTTGATGAAAATGATCTCTTTAGCCCTCCGGGTATTGAGGAGAAAGTTTATGTTGATTATGATATGCCTCCCATATATGATGATTATAATGATAGTGGTCTTTTGGTGCCACCTACTATGGAGAGTAATTTTTATGATGATAATACTATGCCTACTACACTTGATGAGAATAATAATGATAGCTACTTTGTTGAATTTGCTTCCACTACAATTAATAAGAATGACCACTAGTAGGAAAAGCCTCATCAGTGGCGCACCAAAAACACATTCTGTGGCGCACGGGTGGTGCGCCACAGAATTCTCGCCACAAAAATAAGGATTCTGTGGCGCACCTGCCAATGCGCCACAGAAAGTCTTATTTCTGTGGCGCACCGCGCGGTGGTGCGCCACAGAAACAGAAAGTCTTATTTCTGTGGCGCACCACCGCCGGTGCGCCACATAATTTTTTTTAAAATTTCAAAAAAAGTGGCGGCCAGATCTAGATCTGGGGCCGCCGAATTTTTTTTTAATTTTTCTGGAAGGTCGCCGGAGGTGGGTGGTTGGTTGGGTGCGTGGGTGGGGTGGATGGGGTGGATGGGGTGGGTGGGTGGGTGGAGGATGAGGCCGGCCGGAGGAGGTGGTGGTGGTGGAATAGGAGGAGGTGGAGGTGGTGGTGGTGCAATAGGAGGAGGTGGAGGTGGTGGTGGTGGTGGTGGTAGAGGAGGAGGTGGTGGTGGTGGTGGTGGTGGTGGTAGAGGAGGAGGTGGTAGAGGAGGAGGAGGTGGTGGTGGTGGTGGTGGTGGTGGTTGTTGTTGTCGCCGGAGGAGGAGGAGAAGGTGGTTGTTTTGGAGGAGTAGGTCGCCGGAGTAGGTGTTGGTCGTGGTCGCCGGAGTTGGTCGCCGGTGGAGGAGAGGAGAGAGGAGAAGTGGAGGAGAGGAAGAGAAGAGGAGAGGAGGAGAAGGGGAGAAGTGGAGAAGAGGAGAAGTGGAGAAGGGGAGAAGGGGAGAAATGCAGGAGAGAAGGAGAAGTGGGCGCCATAAATTTCGAATTTCGAACGTTAATTCTGTGGCGCATGGGCACTTGGTGCGCCACAGAATTTTTTTTCTTTTTTTGTATTTTGCAGCAAAAAATCTTTAACTGTCCGTAACTTTTTACTCTTTTCGAATTTGTAGATTCTAAAAATTGTCCAACCGGGTTCGTATGCAACCAGAAATCCAGTTTGATGATTTTCCCACGTAATTTTGCAAAAAAAATCGAAATTATTGTTTGTTAATTCTCAGTGGCAAAAGATGACATAATACATGGGCATCTTAAAGGAATTTATTTTTTGAAATTTTTATCTATTTTTTATTTTTTATAGAGGTTAAAAAGGCGATCCGGGGGGGGTGGAGTTGCGTGGGGAGCCAAAAAAAGTTCTGTGGCGCATGGAACTCATGTGCGCCAAAGAAATGTGTAGTTTCTGTGGCGCACCATCCCACGTGCGCCACAGAAAGTCTTAATTCAGTGGCGCACCAGGACCAGTGCGCCACAGAATGTCTTATTTCTGTGGCGCATGTGATCCTGTGCGCCACAGAAATAGTGAAACCAATGATTGGGGCTGGGCCCACCAAATTTTTGTGGCGCATGGATCCCTGGTGCGCCACAAAATTAAGCTATTTCTATGGCGCACCGTGCCTGGTGCGCCACAAAATAACTTTCTGTGGCGCATTTTTGGTGGTGCGCCACAGAATTAAGCTCCACCTATAAGCGTTTTCCTACTAGTGGACTATGCTTATGTTGGGAGTAGTAATTATTTTATGCATGAGACTCATGATAAGAATGCTTTATGTAATAGTTATATTGTTGAGTTTGCTCATGATGCCACTGAAAGTTATTATGAGAGAGGAAAATATGGTTGTAGAAATTTTCATGTTACTAAAACACCTCTATATATGCTGAATTTTTTTTAGTTACACTTGTTTTATCTTTCTATGCTTGTTGCATCATGCTTCATGAATTTGTTTATTTACAAGATTCTTTTTCATAGGAAGCATGTTAGGCATAAATGTGTTTTGAATTTGCCTCTTGATGCTCTCTTTTGCTTCAACCACTATTTCTTGCGAGTGCATCATTAAAACTGCTGAGCCCATCTTAATGGCTATAAAGAAAGCACTTCTTGGGAGATAACCCATGTTTTTATTTTACTACAGTAATTTTGTTTTTTTATTTTGAGTCCTGGAAGTTGTTAGTACTGTAGCAACCTCTCCTTATCTTAGTTTTATTGCATTGTTGTGCCAAGTAAAGTCTTTGATAGTAAGATTCATACTATATTTGGATTACTGCGCAGAAACAGATTTCTTGCTGTCACGAATCTGGGCCTAATTCTCTGTAGGTAACTCAGAAAATTATGCCAATTTACGTGAGTGATCCTCAGATATGTACGCAACTTTCATTCAATTTGAGCATTTTCATCTGAGCAAGTCTGGTGCCTCAATAAAATTCGTCTTTACGAACTGTTCTGTTTTGACAGATTCTGCCTTTTATTTCGCATTGCCTGTTTTGATATGCTTGATGGATTTTTCTATTCCATTGACTTTCAGTAGCTTTGTGCAATGTATAGAAGTGTTAAGAATGATTGTGTCACCTCTGAATATGTGAATTTTTGATTATGCACTAACCCTCTAATGAGTTTGTTTCGAGTTTGGTGTGGAGGAAGTTTTCAAGGGTCAAGAGGGGAGGATGATATACTATGATCAAGAAGAGTGAAGAGTCTAAGCTTGGGGATGCCCCCGTGGTTCATCCCTGCATATTTCAAGAAGACTCGGGCATCTAAGCTTGGGGATGCCCAAGGCATCCCCTTCTTCATCGACAAATTATCAGGTTTCTTCTCTTGAAACTATATTTTTATTCGGTCACATCTTATGTGCTTTACTTGGAGCGTATGTGTGCTTTTATTTTCGTTTTGTTATTTTCATTCTCTGAATAAATTCATGCTTGTGTGGGAGAGAGACATGCTCCGTTGTTTCGTATAAACACATATGTTCTTAGCTTTATCTTTAATGTTCATTGCGAAAGTCGAACTATTTTATTCATTGCTATATGGTTGAAAATGGAAAATGCCGCATGTGGTAATTGGTATAATGTCTTGAATAATGTGATACTTGGCAATTGTTGTGCTCATATAGATCATGTTTAAGCTCTTGCATCATGTACCTTGTACTCATTAATGAATAACTACATAGAGCTTGTTAAAATTTGGTTTGCATGATTGGTCTCTGGAGTCTAGATATTTTATGGTTAAGGTGTTTGAACAACAAGGAGACGATGTAAAGTCTTATAATTCTTACAATATGTTCATATGTGAGTCTTGCTGCACCTTTTATACTTGAGTTTGCTTCAAACAACCTTGCTAGCCTAGCCTTGTATTGAGAGGAATTCTTCTCGTGCATCCAAATCCTTGAGCCAAATACTATGCCATTTGTGTCCACCATACCTACCTACTACATGGTATTTCTCCGCCATTCCAAAGTAAATTACTTGAGTATTCTTTGTCTTTGCAATATATAGCTCATGGGACAAATAGCCTTAAAAACTATTTTGGTGAAGAATATGTAGCTATGTATCTTATTTCTTATAAGTTGCTTGTTGAGCGGTAACCATGTTTCTGGGGACGCCATCAACTTTTACCTTTGTTGAATATCATGTGAGTTGCTATGCATGTTCGTCTTGTCTGAAGTAAGAGCGATTTTCATGATCAAATGGTTTGAGTATGCATACTCGTTAGAGAAGAACATTGGGCCGCTAACTAAAGCCATGATTCATGGTGGAAGTTTCAGTTTGGACAATTAATCCTCAATCTCTTATGAGAATATTAACTCGTTGTTGAATGCTTATGCATTAAAGAGGAGTCCATTATCCGTTGTCTATGTTGTCCCGGTATGGATGTCTAAGTTGAGAATAATCAAAAGCGAGAAATCCAATGCGAGCTTTCTCCTTAGACCTTTGTACGAGCGGCATAGAGGTACCCCTTTGTGACACTTGGTTGAAACATATGCTATGCAATGATAATCCGTGTTAATCCAAGCTAATTAGGACAAGGTGCGAGCACTATTGGTATACTATGCATGAGGCTTGCAACTTATAGGATATCTTATACATAACACATATGCTTTATTACTACCGTTGACAAAATTGTTTCTTGTTTTCAAAATGAAAAGCTCTAGCACAAAAATAGTAATCCATGCTTCCCTCTGCGAAGGGCCTATCTTCTACTTTTATGTTGAGTCAGTTCACCTACTTCTTTCTATCTTAGAAGCAAACACTTGTGTCAACTGTGCATTGATTCTTACATGTTTACTTATTGCACTTGTTATATTGCTTTATGTTGACAACTATCCATGAGATATACATGTTACAAGTTGAAAGCAATTGCTCAAACTTAATCTTCCTTTGTGTTGCTGCAATGCCTTTACTTTGAATTTATTGCTTTATGAGTTAACTCTTATGCAAGTCTTATTGATGCTTGTCTTGAAAGTATTATTCATGAAAAGTCTTTGCTATATGATTCATTTGTTTACTCATTGTCTTCATCATCGCTTTTAATCGCTGCATACATCTCATATGCTTTACAATAGTATTGATCAAGATTATGATAGCATGTCACTTCAGAAATTATCCTTATTATCGTTTACCTACTCGAGGGCGAGTAGGAACTAAGCTTGGGGATGCTTGATACGTCTCAAACGTATCTATAATTTCTTATGTTCCATGCTACTTTGTTGATGATACTCACATGTTTTATACACATTATATGTCATTATTATGCGTTTTCCGGAACTAACCTATTGACGAGATGCCGAAGGGCCGCTTGCTGTTTTCTCGCTGTTTTTGGTTCCGTAAATCCTAGAAAGGAAATATTCTCGGAATCGGACGAAATCAATGCCCAAGCATCCTATTTTTCCACGAAGCTTCCAGAACACCCGAGAGCCACCGTGAGGGAGCCCTGGTGGGCCCAGATGATAGGGCGGCGTGGCCAGGGCCTGGGCCGCGCCCCCCTGTTGTGTCATCGCCCCGTCAGCCCTCCGACTCCGCCTCTTCGCCTATTTAAGCCTCCTCGACCTAAAACCTCGAGACGAAAAAGCCACGGTACGAGAAACCTTCCAGAGCCGCCGCCATCGCGAAGCCAAGATCTGGGGAACAGGAGTCTCCGTTCGGCACGCCGCCGGACGGGGAAGTGCCCCGGAAGGCTCCTCCATCGACACCACCGCCATCTTCATCAACGCCGCTGTCTCCCATGAGGAGGGAGTAGTTCTCCATCGAGGCTAAGGGCTGTACCGGTAGCTATGTGGTTCATCTCTCTCCTATGTACTTCAATACAATAATCTCATGAGCTGCCTTACATGATTGAGATTCATATGATGATGCTTGTAATCTAGATGTCATTATGCTAGTCAAGTGGGTTTTACTTATGTGATCTCCTGGAGACTCCTTGTCCCACGTGTGTAAAGGTGACGAGTGTGTGCACCGTGTGGGTCTCTTAGGCTATATTTCACATAATACTTATTCACCGTTATGAATGGCATAGTGAAGTGCTTATTTATATCCCTTTATGATTGCAATGTGTTTTGTATCACAATTTATCTCGTGTGTTACTCTAGTGATGTTATTAAAGTAGTTTATTCCTCCCGCACGGTGTAATGGTGACAAGTGTGTGCATCGTGTAGTACTTGGCGTAGGCTATGATTGTGATCTCTTGTAGATTATGAAGTTAACTATTGCTATGATGGTATTGATGTGATCTATGCCTCCTTTCGTAGCGTGAAGGTGACAGATGTGCATGCTATGTTAGTACTTGGTTTGGTTATGTTGATCCGCCATGCACTCTAAGGTTATTTAAACATGAACATCGAATATTGTGGAGCTTGTTAACTCCGGCATTGAGGGTTCGTGTAATCCTACACGCTTAGTGGTGTTCATCATCCAACAAGAGAGTGTAGAGTCTAGCATCTATCTATTTATTCTGTTATGTGATCAATGTTGAGAGTGTCCACTAGTGAAAGTATGATCCCTAGGCCTTGTTCCTAAATATCGCTACCGCTGCTTGTTTACTCGTTTTACCGCATCCGTACTTCCGCAATATTACCACCATCAACCACACGCCAGCAAGCACTTTTCTCGGCGCTCGTTACTATCGCTCATATATATTCATACCACCTGTATTTCACTATCTCTTCGCCGAACTAGTGCACCTATTAGGTGTGTTGGGGACACAAAAGACTTCTTGCTTTGTGGTTGCAGGGTTGCATGAGAGGGATATCTTTGACCTCTTCCTCCCTGAGTTCGATAAACCTTGGGTGATCCACTTAAGGGAAACTTGCTGCTGTTCTACAAACCTCTGCTCTTGGAGGCCCAACACTGTCTACAAGAATAGAAGCACCCGTAGACATCAATCGCTTCTTTGAGCAAATGAGAAATGTCGCCGGAGACCTTGGTCATAGCACATATCAAAAGGTGACCGCCGCCTTGCGTATGTTGGCATATGGTATACCGGCGGATCTAGTTGATGATCATCTGGCCATGGGAGAGAGCACTTCTATCTTGTGTGTGAAGCGTTTTGTCATTGCAATTGTGAATGTCTTTGGCTCCACATACTTGAGATCCCTCAATGCTCAAGACACGGCAAGGCTTTTGGAGATCAACACCGACCGGGGGTTTCCCGGTATGCTTGGTTCCATTGATTGTATGCATTGGAGTTGGAAGAATTGTCCAGCGGCATGGCATGGACAATTCAAAGGGTACAAGACGGATGACACCATAGTCCTTGAAGCGGTCGCCGATCAAGAGACTTGGATATGGCATGCATTTTTTTGGAATGCCCGGGTCTTGCAATGACATCAATGTTCTTCAACGATCACCACTAATGACAAGACTTGCAATGCGGGAAGATCCAGTGGCCACAAATACAGTGCTGACGTGTAGTTGACACACGTATGTTGGGAACCCCAAGAGGAAGGTGTGATGCGTACAACAGCAAGTTTTCCCTCAGTAAGAAACCAAGGTTATCGAACCAGTAGGAGTCAAGGAACACGTGAAGGTTGTTGGTGACGGAGTGTAGTGCGGCGCAACACCATGGATTCCGGCGCCAACGTGGAACCTGCACAACACAATCACAATACTTTGCCCCAACTTAACAGTGAGGTTGTCAATCTCACCGGCTTGCTGTAAACAAAGGATTAAACGTATGGTGTGGAAAATGATGTTTGTTTGCGAAGAACAATAAAGAACAGAGTTTGCAATAGATTGTATTTCAGATGTAAAAGAATGGACCGGGGTCCACAGTTCACTAGTGGTGTCTCTCCGATAAGAAATAGCATGTTGGGTGAATAAATTACAGTTGGGAAATTGACAAATAGAGAGGGCATAACAATGCACATACATATCACGATGACTACTATGAGATTTAATCAGTGGCATTACGACAAAGTACATAGACCGCTATCCAAAGCATGCATCTATGCCTAAAAAGTCCACCTTCAGGTTAGCATCCGCACCCTTCCAGCATTAAGTTGCAAACAACGTGACAATTGCATTAAGTATGGTGCGTAATGTAATCAACACAAATATCCTTAGACAAAGCATTGATGTTTTATCCCTAGTGGCAACAAAGACATCCACAACCTTAGAACTTTCTCGTCACTGTCCTGCATTCAATGGAGGCATGAACCCACTATCGAGCATAAATACTCCCTCTTGGAGTTACAAGTATCAACTTGGCCAGAGCCTCTACTAGCAACGGAGAGCATGCAAGAACATAAACAACACATATATGATAGATTGATAATCAACTTGACATAGTATTCCATATTCATCGGATCCCAACAAACACAACATGTAGCATTACAAATAGATGATCTTGATCATGATAGGCAGCTCACAAGATCTAACATGATAGCACAATGAGGAGAAGACAACCATCTAGCTACCGCTATGGACCCATAGTCCAGGGGTGAACTACTCACACATCAGTCCGGAGGCGATCATGGTGATGAAGAGTCCTCCGGGAGATGATTCCCCTCTCCGGCAGGGTGCCGAAGGCGATCTCCTGAATCCCCCGAGATGGGATTGGCGGTGGCGGCGTCTCTGGAAGGTTTTCCGTATCGTGGCTCTCGGTACAGAGGTTTTCGCGACGAAGGCTATAAGTAGGCGGAAGGGCAGAGTCGGAGGGCTGACGAGGGACCCACACCATAGGGCGGCGCCCCCCTCTGGCCGCGCGGCCCTATGGTGGCGGCGCCTCGTCGCCCCACTTCGTATCCCTTTCGGTCTTCTGGAAGCTTCGTGGAAAAATAAGACTCTGGGCGTTGATTTCGTCCAATTTCGAGAATATTTCCTTTGTAGGATTTCTGAAACCAAAACAGCAGAAAACAACAACTGGCTCTTCGGCATCTCGTCAATAGGTTAGTGCCGGAAAATGCATAATAATGACATAAAGTGTGTATAAAACATGTGAGTATCATCATAAAAGTAGCAGGGAACATAAGAAATTATAGATACGTTTGAGACGTATCATACAACTATGGCTACTTCCTCGCCGACGGCATATATCCAAGGTGGTAAACATTTGTGAAGCCGGTTATTCAACCACGAGGTAAGAAGCAAACCCAATTCCAGAATGCAGAAGCGGCGGCTAGGAAATATGTAGAGAGAGCATTTGGGATTTTGCAAGCCCAATTTGCCATTGTGCGAGGACCGACTAGATTTTGGGACCAAAAATGGCTTTGGTATATCATGACCGCTTGTGTCATCATGCATAACATGATTATAGAGGATGATCGTGGGAAAGATGTTGATCATAGCCACTACGAGTTGATAGGGGTTCCCGTGCAAGTGAGGAGGTCCGCACATAGAATTGCCCGTTTTATTGCCTCGTACCATGCCATTCGCTCCAACGACACACATGATGAGCTTCAAAAAGATCTCATGGAAAAATGGTGAAATTGGAATGAACAGCAATAATTGCATACTTGTTGTATTTGTTTAAAAACTATGTGTTGTATTGTCTCAAAACTATGTTATTTTGTTGTATATTGGTCTGTAAACTTGTTGTATTTGGTGTGAACAATTTCATGTACTTGTTGTATTTGTTGTGAACAATTTGTTGTATTTGTATGGTACATTTTATTTGTGAATTTATATGGTTGTTTGATCTTGTTTGATGCATCCTTGTGTGTGTTTATTGTTTGCGCCGCGTTGCGCGCTACAAAATGGAGCATCTGGTGGAGGTGCATTTTTACCGCGCCAACGCGCGCTGCAAAATAGAGCTTCCGGCGGGGCAAACTCCGAACCAGCGCGCGCCATCCGTTTACAGCGCGGCGGAAGCGAGATTTAGGGCGCTGATTTTTAGCGCGTCTACTGGAGATGCTCTTAGATCTTATCTCCACTTCGTCAAGGTAGGACAACACCTATAAACTGTCACAACAAGATTAATACCTCTGTAGAACAAATTTATAAAGGCGGTCAAGTGCTTGTTTCTTTTAGATTTTACGTTAGAATTGATATATGCAGCTTGTGTATCTCTAGCATGCACTACTACTTGTCCGCTATAAATATTTGTGATATCAATTATTACAGTATTATTGAACAACATAGAGGCACCCTGCCCCGAAAATAGCGAACGGAACCCGGGTACGGGCGAGGATGAAAATGGGCCAACCAGAGAGCACCACGTTTGGCACAATATACGTATTTTTGGCAGGTATATGATGTGTATTGCTCTATAGCCCACCCACGCGTTCATATTAATTGGCAATTAATCCTCTGCCATGTTCTCCACCACCACCGCATCCCTTCTTCTCCACCTCTTCCTCCTCGCTGATTTTGATTCCGTCCGCGCCATGCCGCCCCGTGCGGCTCGAGCCCGCACTTCGCCGTTCGAGCTCGATTTTGGCCGCGCCCGTGCTGCGCCGCACCGCCCGACCCCTGTCGTGGCCGCGTCGCTCGCATCGAAGCTCCAGCGCCCCCGCTGCTCCCGCGCCGCCCGAGCCCGGGTTGACCGACGCAGCCCGCACCCATCGATTCCGGCCGATTCCAGCCGGATTGACCATCGACGGCCCCGGACTCGGGTCGATCCCGGCCGATTCTCGGACGGATTGATCTCCGCCTCCAACTCCCGCGAGGGGAGCTCCTGAAGGCCGTGGTCGATGCGGCAGGCCGGCGAGCGCAGTGCTCCGGCCAGCACGGCTCTAGCCAGTGGTCTCCCCGCCGTCTACTGCAATCTCGGGGAGCTCCCACCCTTGTCGCCGTACTCGCCCGGAGCACTCACGGCCCACTCACGGCCTGGCCGGAGTTGTCACGGGCCTCCTCGAGAGAGCTGGCGAGGTTGAGCTCCTCGGCCAGCTTGGAGTCGAGGACGGCGCCAGGGCGGAGGCGCGGCTGCACCACCAGCAGCTCCGGTCGTCCAAGGACAAGCAACACTAAGGGCGTCGTCGACGCATACGACGCGTCGCCGATGGCTACCACGACAGCCCACCACGCGGCGTTGTTCATCGAGGCAAGCTCGTGGGCGTGCTCAACCGGCTCATGGCGATGCACATCGCGGCTAGCTCGTGCAGGTCCCGAAGCGTGGCGTTCTTGGCGGTGTTCATCCATCCTCATGATCTCGCCGTTAATCGCCTAATTCGGCCCTTGTTATAGTAAGTTTCGAATATGCGTGCAGCACATTTGGCAGCTCTAGCATTTGTTTTTCTGTTTATTCTCGATGTGTCGGCATGCCATTTGAAAGTATAGTAGGCAGACAAATCCAGCTCCTTCCCCTCCACTCCCTTTTCTTTCTCATGATGTTTTTGCGTGTAATTGCGTGTAATGTTCTTATAATCTGGAAAGTTAATTGATTCCATTGTGAGGAAGCAACACATATTCATTAATCTGTAGATTAGCAACAGTCAAATCTACTGCATCCAATTCCCTACTAGGTGGTGTACTCCCGAATCCGAGCGAAAAATTATGTAGTCATCATCTTCATCATCACTCCTAGAAGAAAATAAATATTCAATTAGTTACAGTGAATGCAACTTGCAATTTTGCAAACAGTTCTACTGTTTATTTGTTCAGTTTGATATTTTCTCTGCGCATTACTTTCCAGAAAATAGAACTTGAGCATTAAGTTAACTGATCCAAAATCAGTAGTTTCCATCTTTCTGATACTTTTTTTTGCAAAATGCCTCAAATTATTTTTGTCAAAATCCAACGAAACTTTCTTAGATTGAGAAAAATTATTGGCCGGGGTAAATCCATCCGAAATGTTTTTTTTTCATTTGCTCAAAGATTTGGAATTTTCCTTGGGAGGAACTCCAAAATCAAATTCTTGTCATGCTAATTGTTATGCAGTCAAAGCTTAATCCCCTGGTGCTACATTTGATAGCACTAATTGGTCTCGGTTTTGACTATTCAAAGTTATAATTAGTCTGTTAGGCATTTTTTAACATTGTACTACTCTGACAACTTTTGTTTGCTAGTATTAACTGCTCTGACATTTGTCTTAACACTTGTCGTATTTCCTCTGGTATTCAACTGGTATAGAAAAGTTAAATGACATGTATTAACTAGCTGCTATATTAAGTGCTAATCACATAGCACAGTTCAATGCACATGATTTCATCCTCGCGCATTGCCAGGTTCCAAACGTCCGGGTCGCACCCTGCCCTCCCAAAAAAAATAGGCACTAAAAGCAACGATGTTTGTCAAGAAGAAAAAAAAAGGTCTGCCGTAGAAGAACGGACCAGATGCTGTCCAGCTCCACCATCGACGCATCGGGATCAAAGGGTTCAGAGCATCAAACCTCTCGCATGGCGCCGCCGCTCACCGCCGCCCTCCGCCGCCACCTTCTCCTCCCCCGCCGTTTCTCATTTCTCTCCTCTCGCCACCTTAGCCTCTCCACCAACTCCCTCTCCGACCAAAGCGACTTCGAGTACGATCTCCCCCTCCCCCCTGCTCCCAACGACGACGGCGAGCTCGCCTCCTTCGTCCGCCACATCTCCCAAGCCTCCTCCGCCGCGTCTTCCCCGAAGGAGGCCCTCGCCTACCTTCTGTCTTCCTCTTTTCGCCCATCGCCGGCCGCTCCTTCCCTCCTCGTCCGCGCGCTCTGGGAGCTCCGCCGCGACCCGGAGGCAGCAGCGCTCGCGCTTCGCTGGGGCGACGAGTGCAGCGCCACGTCCGGGGCTGAGGGGACCGAGTCCCTGCCAGCGGAGGCGTGGCACCTGGCCGTATGGGCTGCGGGGAGGGCTGGGCGATTCGACCTCGCATGGGCGGCCGTGCGGCGGATGCTGCGCCGTGGGGTGCTGACCCGCCGTGCCATGGTCATCTTGATGGAGAGGTGCGATCCTATATGCTCATAATATTTCACCATTTTGTTATATTAGATATAAACTTGTATTTTGGCGAGCACAGTAGATACTGGTGATTTTTCTGCGTTGATTCAGTTCCTTAGATTTGCCTTTCAGGTAAACAAGAAAAAAGTAGGAGTGAGCCCAACATTCTAGTGAATACCTTGTGTGACATTCGTCTAATTTTGTTATGCAATGTGCATTGCTTCTACTGTGCTCATAGAAGGGGATGTGACTGCTTGAGCTATAGGTGCATATGTTATTTTAAGAGCTAAATAAGTTATTTCCTGCTTGTATTTTTTTTTGTCAAACATAAGAAGCCGTATGACTAATATTCGTAGTATGTTCTAGTATGCTAGCTATGTGATGATGATAGTATAGTCAGTGATGATGTTGCCATGTAGTGCGTGAATGCTTAGTTCAGCTTACTTATTATATTGTTGCTTGAAGTACCCAAAGAGCTAAACTTAGCATCTTGATTATTATGTGTGGTGTTGTTGCTGCTTCCATAAAATCTATGAGTTGGTCCCTTTAGGGCCTTTAGTGTAACTGATGTGCTGGATGAAACATGTAATCCTGTATCTGAATCCATTTACTAGCACTGCCATGGGGTTCATATCACTTTTGACATCATAACTACATTTTGCCATGAGAAAATGTATCATTATTATCGGATCACTTTTGTTAACTATTTTTGCGTCATGCTTCTTTCATTGTAAGGATTTGGTTATAAAATTTTCAGGTATGCAGCTGTCAATGAGGTGAACAAAGCAGTCAAGACCTTTGATGCGATGGAGAGATTTAAAGTGGAAGCAGACCAAACTGTATTTTATTCCCTTCTTCGTGCTCTTTGCAAAAGTAAAAACATCGAAGACGCTGAGGAGTTGCTTCTTACAAGAAAGAAATTTTTTCCGCTCACGGCAGAAGGTTTCAATATAGTTCTTGATGGTTGGTGTAATATATTCACCGATGTGGCTGAAGTAAAGAGAGTTTGGCGAGAAATGTCAAATTGCTGCATTACTCCTGATGGTACATCTTATACCCTCATGGTTTGTTGTTTCTCAAAAGTAGGAAACCTTTTTGATACTCTGAGACTTTATGATGAGATGAAGAAGAGAGGTTGGACTCCTGGTATTGGTGTCTATAATTCACTTGTTTATGTTCTGACAAGAGAGAATTGCATGAAGGATGCAAAAAATATTCTCGGTAAAATTGCAGATGAAGGTCTCCAACCAGATGTTGAAACATACAACAGCATTATAGTTCCTCTTTGTGAAAGTTACAAGCTTGATGAAGCGCGAAAGATAATGGAAGACATGATAATGAAGGGCATTGTTCCAACCATTTTGACGTACCATGCATTTTTGAAACAAGAAGGCATTGACGAAACATTGCAGCTACTGAAAAAAATGAAAGAAGATGGCTGTGGCCCTAACAGTGATACATTTCTCATGCTTATTGATAAGTTTATACAATTGAATGAGTCTGGCAATGCTCTGAGAGTGTGGAATCAAATGAGAAGATATGACCTTAGGCCTGCTTATGTACACTATATGGCATTGATACAAGGTTTGGTTAAACATGGATGTGTACCACGAGCTTTAGAGTATTATGATGAAATGAAGTTAAATGGTTTTGCTTCCGATCCAATACTTGATAAGGAATTCAAAACTTTTCTGTTGGCCAACAGAGACCATTGGAGAGGAGCAGGCAAATATAATCTAATTCCACAGCGTGGCAAACATTTTACAAGAAGGACAAGAATGCCGTGACACATGTGGCACTATTAAACTCGCTTCCAGTTTTCTTTGTACATATGAGGGTCTTCATGATACAGAAGTAAATGCGAACAAATGTGACTGTGAGGTATGTTCAGTTAACAAGTTTTTATTTGAATCCTGACTAATTAATATGGAACCACTAGAGTTTTAGCTTGAGTTGCTTCTTCTGAAATAATTTGTCTGAGCTTTACTTCCATGTACATGTGTAGTTTAAAGAAGTTCTATAGCCATGGGTGGTCCGGTTTATATTGTTCTATGTTATTAACATTGTTATAATGTGTAATCATTTCATATATTAGTCTGCCCAGATTGCAGTAGGCCTAGGATTTTTTTTAATGTTAGAAGGCCTTTATTGTAGTGATTGGCTCGGTGCATACATGCTATAACGGAATCAACTGGGCCAATAAAATAAGCAGGGGCATTTAGCGATGTAAGACATTTTTGTGCGCTTGCACTTAGAGCTTCTGTTCATATTTAGATAGGAGCGATTTGCGGAAACTAGAGTGATGACTAATGATATATAACGATAATGTGCTTAATGTTTATTACTTGAACAAAACTTCACTATATATTTTTGTCAAAGAAAACAGTAGGGGAGACGCTGACTGTTTATGTATGTTAACTTAAGAAAAAAAAAAGTAGAAAAGAGAAAGTCCATACAGTTCAGATGAAGCCTTGCCACATTTATCAACCGTAACATGAATGTTTGATACACCCTTTAAGAAACCAATTACTTCCAGTTCTAAAAATACCAGATCACGTCATGAAAACTTACTGTTGACTTTAGTTCTTTCTCCAAGCAGGTTTGCAGCTGGGGTGGGTGACCATCCAGTCCAAGTCTGTCGCTACATTCAGGAGGACAACTCTGTTTTTGTAGAAAACACAAATCAAGGCTGAGCGTCATTGCATATTAACACGTCGACAGTAACCGTCAGAAAGAATTGGTCCTTTCTGAAAGAGATTTGGTGTGGAGCATGGTGGGGGAAATAACAGTGATGGTCATCAACCAGATGTGGCTTATGCCGTATCTCTTGACGAACCCCTGAATTAATCTAAAACCTTGGTGTCTCAGGCAAGATCAAGGACACGCCAGAAAGGAAATAAGGCTGATTGGCTGTTAGATTCAACCGGAACAACAGAAAGCCAATGGCTCATGCTGGCGTTTGTGCCCAGAAATTCATACTTCACCTAAAGTTCGACTACAGATTATATAAAGTAGTAGATCACTGAAAAGCGCTTATTGTCTTTACCATGGTTATGAGCTGATTATCTTCTCTGGGTTGGGCATCAAACATTAGCATATGCCATGTAACATTGTGGCTATGTCTCTTACCAGTCGGTTTGTGCAGAATTGATGGAAATATTATGTGAGAAATCAATGCCGTGGTATGTACATGATTCTCAGAGGCAACCGTTACCTGTTTACTGATGTGTTCCTGAATAGGTTTCTTATCATGCACATTCTCTCTTGGAGAGTGGATTTGGTGTTCAGAGGGGTTCGTACGCATGCACTAAATATCGTTCGATTTGCTTTTAGATTTGCACTGCACAGAAAGATGTTAACAGCCATTACACGGCGTCGAATCTAATTATTTTGATGTTTGTCCACTTTTGTGGGCCACGCGAGGTAAGCCAAAATGATTCGGCGGAGCTGCAGTTCGTGTCGTGCTCTGTCCCAGCACAAGCTGCGAGGGCCCAGGCGGCGGCGAGCTCAGACAAACCTGACCTTCCTCCGCCTCACGAGATCATGTCCGCCACACCCACGTTGGGGTTAATTCAGTATTCAGTTTGGGGTCAATTTTTTCATATGGGATCCTGTTGTGCTATGACTCAGAGCAGAGAAATTTCTCTCCCGTGAATTGCTAGGATCTCGTCCGCTGTTCAAGAAGTACTCAGAGAGAGAGGAAGGAGAGAGGGGGTTCCCTGCTGAAATTAATTGGGGAGATATCGATCTAATCCTCTCGTCTCTCCCGTCGCGCCTCCAGCCGGCAGCGGCAAGCCGGACAGCCGGAGATTTGTCCCCGTCCGCTACTCTGCTGCCGAAAGCCGAAGTAGATTGAGACGGATTTTTCGTTCTAACACCATGATCGAGTCCTGGAACGATTATTCGCGTCCATGGTAGCTACACAATCAAATTGACCGCAGTTTACTAGCAGGGAGAGAGAAAAAAGCAAACAGAGATGCAAAATTTGGGCCTACGATATGTGGGTGGGTGCCAGGGCAAGCGGCAGCGGCCGTTGCTGCCTTGCTGGGCGCAGTGGCGGCGCGCGGATGTTGCTGGGGAGGCTCGAGGAGGCGCAGGGTCGGGGCTGCGGGCGCACGTGCGGCAGGGGGCAACATGGGCGGGCGTGGCCGGCCAGAGCTGCGCCGGTCGAGCTTGGGGAGGGCGAATGTCGTGCTTGGAAGGGCGGCGTCCATGGCATGAGGCATCGGGGACAGGATAGGATCAAGGAAAAGAAGTGGGGTGGAACTTTCCTCAACCTCACGGAGCAGACTAACGTTGTTAGACACGTGTCGCTTCGCGGGCGCGTGCTTACGTACCCATGTGATTACCGAGCTTCTTCCGTTCTCTCTTGGTGGAAGGTGCAGTAAGCAACAAAAAGCCAAAAAGGTGAAGCAAGCAGAAAAGTAAAAAAATTTGTACCACATGTGCCTATACTAGTTTTTGTTGGGTTTCATACCTAGCCATACCTAGCCTACCCTAACTTGTATGTGAAAATGGCTTTGATGTTGTTCATTGTTTGTTGTTATGTGCCATCCTGGAACCCATTGGAGTGCCGGCTAGAGCCCGCCGGGAACTCGCCGCCCTTCGTCTTCGCAAAACAGAACCAACGTACCTATTCAGGTTTGATATGTGGTGGGCCCCCTTGTTAGATTCTTTCCTTTTTTCCAATAGTTTTTTTCCTGAAAATTGATAAAATCCATATTTTCATATTTTAAACACCCACTTTGAACTGCTATATTTCCTAAACTACAAATCCGTTTGAGTTGAAACTTTTTTTGCATTAGTTTTGTTTTAAAAATATATTTCGAAAATGGCACTGGTTCCAAAACAAAATAATTTTGTTTTTTGTCTGTTTATTTAAAGTCTTGGGGATGGATTTTGACACTAGTAATAGTTGTTTTAGATGCAAATCCTCTTCAACTTCAACTTGGAATTAGTTTGAAGATAGTCCAATTTTGGTCCTTGAATTCTAGTGGAAGTTTACTTTTGGTCCTAGAACTTTTGTTTGGTTTAAAACGTCCCTTAAACTCTAAGAATGGTTCACTTTGAGTCCTTATCCCAACTGAGCTAGGCAATTATCTGCAACGGGTGGCAGAAAACTCAAGGCAACGCTGCATGGGTAGAGAGGCAAAGCAGCAGTCCTTCGTGGTGCAACGCTTCAAGTGAATTGGGAGAGAGGGAGAGGGAGAGGGAGAGGGAGAGGGAGAGGGAGAGAGATGGAGAGGGAGGGAGAGAGAGAGATTGGTTTGGGAACACATGGGTTTCAATTTTTCATTAAGTTGTTGGGTTCTATATCTCAACTAGCTTGGGCTTGGTCTAGTTCAAAAATAATTCGGTTGGTTGATTGTTTCTTATTCAATTCTATGTCAGCGATTATCAATTGAACCGAAAAAGGATGAAAAGTGAACTATTAGGAGAGTTCGAGGTACATTCTAAACTAAAAATAAATTTTAGGACGAAAAGTGAAAGACGTGGACTTTCTTCTAGTCACCAAACAACAAAGGCTAAGGCATCAACACCTTCTTTGCTTGTTTACAACATTTTGGAATATTAAGTCTTGCTTAAATACCTCGTTGTTACATCTTAATGTGCATGCTATCTTGCTTTATTGTCCCGCCATAATATTTTGCTATAGAATCTTGCTTATTATCTTACAATGTCATCTTGCTATACTATCTTGCACATTACCTTGCCCTAATGTATTTTCTTATTATATGGTGCTTACACCTTGAACCTGTTATGATAGCAAGTGTTACTCTTTTGTAAGTGTGTGTCACCTTGTCATATTGCATGGTGCTTGCACCTTGTGTGGATTTATTTTATCTAGTAAGAATAAGTCTGGTTCCTATGATTGTTTGGAGTTTTACTTGCTTAAATATTGGTTGGTCTTAGCCTGCCAATATTTGACGTCGGAACATCTTCCTTTTATTTGGTTCTCCTACTTCTTCTTCACCGAGGCTAGGTGCTGACGAATGCCGGCCCAAGATATTTGGGATTGGAGGCATTTGTCTAAATGCTTCTTGTTCTCTCCTCCTCACGAAGCTTGAGAACCATTTTGCTTTATTGTGTGCTTTTCAACGGACACTTGTCCGCCGACACTTGTTCGCCGACACTTTTGAGACTACATGCCCCTACTCCCCACTTTCCGATTGTAAGGGTATTTTACCCTTAACCGTTATTTTGGTTAACAATGACACCGGAGGTATTGTATGGACTAATGGTTTCTATAAGTGTATACACAGGTTTCAGTCCACATATGAGGTTGCAAGGTGGTGAGAAAGGGTTTTAGTCTGCATATGAGGTTGCAAGGTGGTGAGAGACCTCCCAATTGATGTTCTCAAAAAGTGACGGTGGTTTGGCTCTTTTCTCTATCGGTTATATTTGATTCTATAGGAACCACCGCTCTAAGAGCGGTGGTCTCGATGAGCTTAAAGGGGATGTTGCCAAAGCCACATATACACATCCTACAACATAATCTTCACACCAAAAATGCTGAGAGGTATAGTTGTTCCGAGAAACTTTCCGTTTGAGCAAAGTTGGGAACCATGGCATAGGGTTCGGGAGGAGGAACTGCAGCTCCAGGCAACTCGGCACACAGCCCGGCATGCCGGGTGTTGCTGCCGGGTAACCCGACACACAGCCCGGCATACCGGGTGCTGCTGCCGGGCAGCCCGGCATACCGGGTGCTGTTGCCGGGCAGCCCGGTATGTAGCCTGGCATGCCGGGTGGTACACCGAAAAATCCGTTACCTGTCGGGTCCTATGCCGAGTGCCTAGACTCTGACTTCAAACGGCTCTATTTTCTCGGGAGGACTATATAAGCCCCTTCTTATTTCTTGAAGAGGTAAGATGACCAGTGCAAGATATTTCTCCCTCTCTCATACTCCATTGTTGAGCTCCAAAACCTTCAGATCTCCCTCCTCCTTCAACCAAACTCAAATCCCTTTGGGGAAAAGCTTGAGGAGGCCTTGATCTACGATTCCACCAAGCCAAATCTCATTCCCCCTTGAGTTCATCGAGCTAGCTTGTTACCCTTGGGTTTTGTGGAAACCCTAGGTGGCTAGTGTCACTCGGAAGCATCCGGGTTGTGGATTTGCTCCAAGAAGAAGTTTGTGAGGGTCTGGAGGCTACCTTTAAAGTCTACCACAAGTGAATGATCTATTCCTTCGTGGGATAGGCTCCGGAGAAGAAGGTGAGCCTTCGTGGCGTTTGGGAAGTCCTTCGTGGGACCCACACCTCTCCAAACGTGACGTACCTTGTTGCAAAGGAAGGGAGCACGGGAATACATCTTCGTCTCCGCGTGCCTTGGTTATTTCTAACCGATCTCTTTACTTTTGTTATTTACTTGTGTGATAGCCTTCGTGCTTGAGTATCTTGTTTCATCATATAGGTTGTCTCACCTAGTTTGCATTAGGCTCACTTTATTCGCAAAGCCTAAACTTTCAAAAGAAATCAAGAAAATTTGTAGAAACCTATTCACCCCCCTCTAGGTTTACCATCTATGAACTTTCAATTGGTATCAGAGCATGGACTCTTTTTAAGGGCCTTACAGCCTTAAGAGTCAGATGGATAAACTATTCAAGAGTTTGGATGAAGATTCTAACCTTTCGGTCAAGGAGATGAAATCCAGATTCTTAGCATATGAAGCTGAGAAAAAGAAAAAGGATGATGATCTCCAGAGCTAAATGGCAGAAATGAGTGCCATACTTAAGAGCCTAAGTGGTGGGATTTCTAGTGGGGCTGCTGTCCCTGGGGAGTCCTATAAACAGGTCAATCATGACTATCCTAAAAACACTTCACCCATGCCTCATATTAACCATAGTGCGAATGTTCCCCATTTTGATGGAACTCACTTTTCCTTTTGGAATTCTTCTATGGAGTCTCATATTCGCAGCTACAATGTGGAGATGTGGGAGATCATTGTTGATGGATACTGGAAGCCACAAGCTCCCATTAGGTTGATTTCCACCGAATTCTACAACCGTCAACTCAATGCTTCTGCATGTGACAAAATTAGAAGTGGCATCAACCGCAAGCTGCTTTACCAAGTCAATGACATTGACTTAGCCAAAGAGCTTTGGGATAGGATTGTAGTACTCCAAGAGGGAACCAATCTTATCCAAAAGTCTCTTTATGAGTCAGCCAAGATTGAGGCTACTCTATTCATGATAAAGGAAGGGGAGACTGTAGCTGAGGCTTATGAAAACTTGGAGCTCTTCGGGTGAAGGTCAAGGGCCTTGGTTGTGATAAATACAATGATGGCTTTGAAATGAATGAAGAGTTCATAAAGTCCAAGGTAATTGCCATGACTGTTGTCAAACAGAAGGACACCAACCTTGCCCTCAATTTGCAAATCCTCACCAAACAAGTAGATCTATCCGCAGATGATATTGTCTCTTATGTGGATGCCATTGACAACATGGACAAAGAAGGAGAAAGACGCATGGTAATGAACCGTGTCGATGGCCCCTCCCACAACCTTGCTTTGAAGGCCAGGGCAGACCAAGAAAGAGAAGAAGTCTATGAGATCGAAGAAGAAGAAGAAGAAGAAGAAGAGATGACTTCAACTAGTGACATTGGGACAAATTTTGCTTTCATTGTCAAGAAGTACAAGAAGAAGTTCCCAATCTCCTCCAATGAGAAGAAGAAGAAGAGAACATGCTACAACTGTGACAGAGACAGTCACTTTGCAAATGAGTGCCCTTATGAGAAGAGGGTAGACAAGCCAAGGTTTGTCAAAGGTGTCAAGCCAAGACTGAAGCCAAACCAATAAATGAGCGATACAAGAAGAACAAGGGAAGAGCCTTCGTTGGTACTAAGTACATTTCCGATGAAGAGGGAGAAGATGAGGAGAAGGAGGCAGGAGTGGATGGTTTGGCTTACTCCGAACCCGGGTCACTCTTCACATATGACTACTCCAAGGATTATTCCACACAGTCTTCAACTCCAAATGTTATTGGTTCTTCCTTCATGGCAAGAATGACTTATGATGATGACTCCGATGACTCTTCCTCCTCTATGGTCGTTGGCTCTTGTCTTATGGCAAGGGAAGCAAAGGTAATGGAATCCCCACCTTCTTTATCTAGCATTCTTGATGATGATAAAACTGATAATCAAGATGAAGAGGATGTTCTTAAAGGTATTTTCAAAGTTATATACACCCTTCGTGGCGATGCTCTTGTCAAGTTTGATTTCTTGATGGACTCCCTCAATGAAAGGGATGAGTCCATTGAGGAATTAGAATCTCTTATGAAAGATGAGAAATGTAGATTCAATCTCCTAAGACAAGAGCCGAAAAACGAAAGGTGCATATCTCAAGGCCTTAAACAACTAGTTGAAACATTTGAACTAGATAAAGTTAAGGACCTATAAACTATTGAAAGGGCTTAATTAATGGCACAAGAGCTGGATGCTTCAAAGAAGGAGCTTGAAGTTGCTCATGCTTCTCTCACAAAGGATCTTGACCATCTTGAAAGGGCTAACAAGCTTGTTAAGGATGAGCTCAAGAAACTTGGAGAGAGCCATGACCTACTCCAAGATATCTATAAGAAGGCTCTTGGATCATTGAGTGATCTCATTATTGATGAAAATGTTGCTAGTTCCTCTACCTCATCTACTTGTGAAATGCTAAACTTGTTGAGGAACATGCTCAATTAAAAGAAGAAATATCTCTATATGTTGAGACCAATGAATATCTTGAATCTTTGGTAACCAAATATGGTCTCAACTATTATCCCAATGACTCTGCTTGTGAACAAGCAACTATTCTTGAATAAAATGCTAGGTTGACAAAGGAACTAGCCAAGTTCACCACCTCCAAGAATAAGATGGGATTGGATGACCTTTTGAGTAAGCAAAGGTCAAACAATAAGAAGTATGGACTTGGGTATGTTCCCAAGCCCCACAAGAAGAACAACTACAAGAAGGAGAAGCCCACTCAAGAAAAGAACAAGAAGGTCACTAATGATGGCAAAGCCCCAAAGGGCAAAGCCACTAGTGGTGACCACACGAGACCTAACAATCACTATGCTTTATTTGTAGATTATTATGGTGATGTTTATGCTAAATATGTTGGCCCTCGTAATGGCTATGCTTATAGAGGGTAATCAATTTGGGTACCAAAAGATCTTGTTGCCATTACAAAGGAACCCATTAATCGATGGGTTCCTAAAATCTCTACTTGATTTTGTAGGGGTATTCCTCCGGTGGTCCAAAATGGGTGTTCGACAGTGGATGCACCAATCATATGACCGGAGGAAGAGGAGTGCTTGACCAATTCATAGAGGATGTTAACAAAAATTCAAGCATCACTTTTGGTGACAACTCAAAGGGAAAGGTACTTGAGTATGGCAAGGTGGCAATCTCTAAGGACTTGTGCCTTGAGACAGTCATGCTTGTTGAATCTCTTGGCTACAATTTGCTTTCTATTTATCATCTTGCAGATGCGGGCAATAATTCCTATTTTACTAATTATTGCGTGAAAGTCTTTAGGAGTGATAATCTCAAATTGGTCCTTGTTGGATATGTGGAGAACAACCTTTACGTGGTTGACCTCTCAAAAGAGAGCCCTTCTCTCCCCACATGTCTAATGGCCAAACATGACGAGGGTTGGCTGTGGCATCGCCGCCTTGGTCATGTCAACATGAGAAATCTTAAACAACTCCTAAAGGGTGAGCACATTGTTGGACTAATCGACATTCCCTTTGAGAAAGATCGTGTGTGCAGTGCTGCCAGTGCATGTGTAGCTGGGAAGCAACTCAAGAAGAGACATCCTATCAAGAGTATCATCACCACCTCTAGGCCTCTGGAGCTCCTTCACTTGGATCTCTTTGGGCCATCTCATTATGATACTCTTGGTGGGAGAAAATATGGACTGGTCATTGTTGATGATTACTCAAGATATTCTTGGGTCTCTCTCCTTAAGTCGAAGGATGAGACCTATAGAGAGTTCATCATCTTCGCCAAGAAAGCTCAATGAATGTATGAAGCTGAGATCAAGGCGATAAGGACCGACAATGGCACCGAGTTCAAGAACTACACTATGCAAGAGTTTGTTGATGATGAGGGCATCAAGCATGAGTTTTTAGCTCCATACACCCCTCAGCAAAATGGTGTTGTTGAAAGGAAGAACTGGACTATTATTGAGATGGCAAGAACCATGTTGAGTGAATTCAAGTCACCCCATAACTTTTGGGGAGAAGCCATCTCTACTGATGTCCACTACTCCAACCGACTCTTCCTCTGTCTCATGCATAATAAAACTCCATACGAGCTTCTCACGAGTAACAAGCCTAATTTCATGTACATTAGTGTCTTTGGATGCAAATGTCTTTGTTAAAAACAATAAAGAGAGCTTGGTAAATTTGAAACTACAAGTATAGAGGGTATATTTGTTGGATATGCGGAGAACTCCCACGCCTATAGATACTACAACAAGTCCAGTGGGACTATTGAAGTATCTTGTGATGTGGTGTTCTTGGAGGATAATGGCTCCCAAGTGGACCAAGTTGTTCCATGTGCTGCAGGTGATGATGATCCTTCTAATGCCATCAAGCTTATGGGCATTGGACACATCCGGCCCACGGAGGTCCATACTAATGATCAAGATGGTGGAATAGAAGCCTCAATCTTAGTCCAAGTGGAGCCTTGCTCAACTCAAGCTGAACCATCAAGTGCAGCCCAAGATTCATCCTCTACTCAAGATGAGCCGCATTCCAAAGAACAAGAAGAAAATCCTCACCCCCTGAGCAATACCATGATACTGATCAAGAATCATCCTCATCCCATGGTTGATCTCAAGTTGTCCCTCATGATCAAGAACTATCTAGAGATGAATTTATTGATCATGAAGGAACCATTCGGAAGATCAAGGCTGCTTCAAGGGCAAGTGACATGAAAGTAGATCAAGTCCTTGGTAGCATCTCAAGAGGAGTGGTAACTCGTAGACACCATGCATTACTTATCACTTATTGTCAACATCATTCTTTTGTGTCTAGTTTTGAGCCACTCAAGGTACATGAAGCCCTGGTTGATCCGGATTGGGTAATTGCCATGCAAGAAGAATTGGAATGTTTCACCCGCAATGAAATATGGTCTCTAGTTGAGAGACCCAAAGATCATCGCATCAATGTCATTGGGACCAAATGGGTGTTCAAGAACAAGCAAGATGAGATTGGCATTGTCATAAGAAATAAAGCAAGATTAGTGGCACGAGGGTTTGCCCAAATAGAAGGTATGGACTATGATCACACCTTTGCGCCGGTTGCCCGTCTTGAAGCTATTCGTCTTTTGCTTGCATTTGCATCTTTTCATAATTTCAAGTTATATCAAATGGATGTGAAAAGTGCATTTTTGAATGGTCCCCTAAAAGAAACTGCATATGTGGCTTAACCCCTTGGTTTCGAAGATCCATGCCGTCCAAACCATGTGTATTTACTCCATAAGACACTCTATGGTCTCAAGCAAGCTCCACGTGCTTGGAATGAGTACCCTAGGGATTTCTTACTCGAGGATGGGTTCAACATGGGTACGGTCTATTCCACCTTTTTCACCAAGCAGGTTAAAGGGGGTGGGCTGTTCTTACGTCAAATATATGTTGATGATATTATATTTGGTGGAACTAACCCGGAACATAATAAGGCTTTTGAGCTGCTGATGACTAGGAGATGTGAGATGTCCATGATGCGGGAGTTGAAGTTCTTTTTACGCTTCCAAGTGAGGCAACTCGCAAAAGGGACCTTCATCTCCCAAGAAAAATATGTGAAGGACATGCTCAAGAAGTTCAACATGACCAAAGCAAGCCCAATGAAGACACCCATGCCCGTAAAGGGGCAGCTTGGATCATGTGATGGAGAGAAGGATGTGGATCAAAAGGTATCCCGTTCCATGATTGGATACTTGCTCTACCTTTGTGCTTCTAGGCCGGATATCATGTTAAGTGTCGGGATGTGTGCTTGTTTTCAATTTGCTCCTAAGGAGAGCCACTTGGTGGCGGTCAAACGAATTTTAAGATACCTTGTTCTTACTCCTACTCTCGGGCTGTGGTATCCAAAGGGGTCAACCTTTGAACTCATAGGCTATTCGAATTCTGATTGGGATGGTGATAAGGTTGACCGGAAGTCTACCTCCGGGGCTTGCCAATTTTTTGTCCGGTCATTGGTGAGTTGGTCATCTAAGAAACAAAACTCCACTGCTCTATCCACCGCTGAAGCCGAATACATATTAGCGGCATCTTGTTGCACTTAGTTGTTATGGATGAAGCAAACCTTGAAAGACTATGGTGTGTCTCTTGGTACGGTGCCTCTTCTATGTGACAATGAAAGTGCAATAAAGATCGCCAACAACTCAGTCCAACATTGCCGCACAAAACACATTGAAATTCACTACACGAAAAGTTCTGATAGACAACGTCTCAAAATCGTCCGCTAAGGGGTATTTTTCGTCACCTATGGGCCTAACCCGACGATATGGGTTCTGTTGTGGAAACTACGTCAGGCAAAGTCCTACGACGATTTTTTCGGTCCGTCGCGCTTGGGTGCCCTTCCGCCACGGAAAATCGGACCGTTGCCCAAGTGTTTCCGGGAGCCCGTTGACTGCTGACGTCATGCAACCGACACGTGGCGTACGCCGTTAATCGGGCAGGTAACGGCGTTAACCGGCAGAAACCCCGTGGTAGATGGTAGGCCCACACGAGGCCTCGCCACGTCTTAAGCGGGCCGGCCCATTAAGTTTGCGGGCCGGGCCAGCTGACTTAGTTTGACCGGTCAACTATATAGCTGGGCTGGTCCATTAGTTACGTGGGTCGGGCCTAACCTCTAAGGTTGACTGGTCAAAACTTTAATGGGTGATGACCCACAAGTATAGGGGATCGCAACAGTCTTCGAGGGAAGTATTACCCAATTTATTGATTCGACACAAGGGGAGACAAAGAAT